>NW_009647692.1:29847-66249 GCF_000708025.1 Charadrius vociferus
CGTCTAGTCAAGGAGGAAATGGCCTCTTCAGTAGTGGAAATAACTGAAAGTTCTGAGCATAAGGATGCTGCAAGTAGTTTGTAGGATGCTACCTCCCATGAACTGAGCTGGCCTGGAAAGAATGTTAAATGGGCTCGATGAGAAGCTCTGCTCAGTTATCCTGAACTACAGGGTGAGCCGAGCCTCCTAGCAACTGCTACTGTCATTTATTGGTGGGCCCTACCAAAGCCAATGGAAAACGATGCCTCTGTGCCAAGTTGCTCAGAAAAGTGAAAGGCAGAGAAGCACAGTGGTGCCCATGTGTGATCTTGCATATCTGTGACGGGGGTGGATGCCTTTTAATGGCCCTATGCAGCCCATGCTTGGCATCTGGGTGAATGACTCTGCTCTTCACATTGTGTGTGATAGCATTTTTGAAGCAAAATTTGGCAGTGTTGAGGTCACAGACCAATGCTGTTTGTCTGCATAGCCATTTGTCTGTTGTCATACACTTGTATCGTACAGGGAATAGCCTGCTGTTCACTGTTTGTTTAGCACAAACACAAATGGAGTTCTGTGACTGAACTTCCCTTTTGCTGTCATCATACAAATAACTAAATAGTAATATTAAAAAGAGGGGAGACAAATGTGTTGTCTTGAGTAGAGCAGGTTGGATAATCCAGCATGTTTCAGGTTGTGCTCAGCACCTTGTGGGATTTGGCTATGCATGATTTGGTCTGATTTTTTTTTTTTTTTTTTTGCCTTTGGGTGGGGAGATAAGAAGCTTTCGCTGCTGGGCCAGAGCATCTAATTCACGTGTTTATATATTCTACTGGACTAGAGATTTCAGGAGGCTGCCAAGCATCTTCTGATTAATGGAAGTATAATAGTGGTTTCTGTAAAAATTCCATGAAGAAAGCAGTTTGCTGTAGAGATGATGTAGAATTCTGCCTGCAGGATGGACTAACTTTAAATTTTCTACGTATGTGGCAACCTGCCGTAATTAAGGTAACACGTGTTCGTGGTGACTGTGTCAGCAGAGGTAAATCCAGGCGTGGCTTCTGTTGTTAGAGTTGTAAGAATAATTGAATGGACTGTCTTGGGTTTTAGTGCAAAATGGAAGGGCCTCTAAATGGTGCTTCTGTCATAGGAGTCCTATTTGGTAAAAGGAATAAGCTCTACCCTTATGAGTAACATGAGTGGTGATATAACTGCATCAATGCTAGGTGTTGTGTAAATATTTCAGTTTAGGAAAATGATACTCCTAACTCACATTATGTAATGTCATTACCAAAATTCAGGGTTTTCTACGAACTGAAAGATGGAATCCAGGTCATGCTGTCTTTAGGTGCCTTTATGCTCTTACACTTGCAATGCATTTAATCTCTCAAGCCTTGCAGGCCTTCAGATGTAGCTGTCCAGGTGAGAAACAACTGCAGTGACCCACAGATTTTATAAAAATGTGGAAGGTAGAGGCTCTTCGTATGATAGCCCTCCGCTTCTTTCCTTCCCCTCAAAATATTTCAGAAAGGCAGAAACTGTATTTGGCTTGAATTTTACTGAGTAGCTGCTTTGTGTTACAGTTTATCACATCAGGGTTTTTGTAAGACACTGAGACCACTATCAGAAGTGTCTCTTTGTAAACCAATTGCAGAATAAGCCATTATCTTTACTGTGCTACAGAATTAAGTTACGGAGCCCATGTCAAAGAGAATTAAATATCTACAGAGTGGAATAAATCTTCACTCTGATAAAATTCACAGCAAAATACACCAAAAAAAAAAAAATTAACTCTGTATATGCCACTGGTTAATATGCTGGTGTAAATAGATATTTCCTGAAAGGGGGTTGTATCGAGGTGGAGGTCGGTCTCTTCTCCCAAGTAACAAGCGATAGGAGAAGAGGAAGTAGCCTCAAGTTGCGCAAGGGGAGGTTTAGGATGGATATTAGGAAAAAAACTCTTCACTGAAAGGGTCATCAAGCATTGGAACAGGCTGCCCAGGGAAGTGGTGGAGTCACCATCCCTGGAGGGATTTAGAAGACAGGTAGACGTGGTGCTGAGGAACATGGTTTAGTGGTGGTTTTGGCAATGTTAGGTTAACGGTTGGACTTGATGATCTTAAAGGTCCTTTCCAAACTAAATGATTCTCTGACTCCTCATTTGCCCCATTAATTAAAGAACACTCGCAAGTATTGGTAAATGCCAAAATGGTGTCAATAATCTAAGTTAACAGAAAGAGAAAATGAAGTGTGATTTCCTCAAAGCCATGCGAAGAAAATGTGCCTTAGAGGACTGGTTCTGACTCCAAGTCCTATTTTCAAGTGACCAACAGACGTCCCTTCTTCACACAGGGTTGAAGTATAATGGTAGAATATCTCCCTTAGGTAGTGGAAAGACTTCTTTTTCCGCGCTCGAGTTTGCCAGATTGTTGCAGATGATTGATGAAAAGCTGGAGGTGATATCACCTACCACTGAAATAGCAGAATCCTGAAAGGGACATCTGTCCACCGCCTTCAATGCCTGTATGCTGATTCTCTTCTTATTTAGCTTTATACAACCTTAATTCCACTGAGCACGTAGAATTAGTCTAGACTTACACCAGAGGTAAACAGAACCTGAGTCAGACCTTTGGAACTGGACTGATAACAAGCATAAGAACCCATGACTTCAAATCATCCATATTACAGTGCTAAACCTGATTACTCTCTAGTTAAATAGTCACAGTGGACACAGTTGTAATTTATATCCTTAAAGAATATGTTAGGAAGGGGAGGCAGCAAGAGCCATGCTTCATCTCAGGGCCAGCTTGCCGTAACCTGAGTAAATGGGAGTCTTCGGAGTTGCTCTTGTAATCATAGCGGTGCACCTGCACAGACAACATGGCTCATGCTGGAAGGAACAAACTAGCTTTGTGCAAACACTTCTGCAACTAGAGGTGAGAACCAAGAGAAAATCACAGGCAGTTGCTGTGTGCAGCATTACCACAGACTTCTTAGGGGCATCTCCATGGAGGTATGCTAGCATCCGTGTGCGTAGAGCCCCTTGCAGAAAAGGCAGCCAGCTCAAGCGTTTCAGGGTCCTATGCTATGAGATGCCATGCATCAGACTCTATAAAAGGGCCACATGTATGTATGCTAATGTCTTGCAGCGGGGAACACGTGATGGCTGTACCCAGAGACAGGATGCCTTTCAGCTGGGCTCCTTCAAATTAAAGACCTGCTTAAAAGGCGTACTGTCTCTGACTGCTGCTTAGCACAGATGCAGTCACACCTGTGTCCCTTCGACTATGCTGGCCTTTGGGCAACAAAGCTGAGCGTGTAACTCACTGCAGGCCACCGCTTTTCTCTTCTCGGCTGGCCTGGGCTTTAACTGTAGAATGTCATGTGGAAGGAGTAAACTCAGAAGGTCTTACAAGGCAGATACTGTCTGCGAGTTAGACTATGGCTTAACACTGACAACTGCTGAGGGTGCCACAGAACAGAACTGGAAAGGACTACAGTAAATGCTGATTCTGGAGGTTAAAAGGAAGGAGTGGCGGAAGGCTCTGTGTGGAACCTCAGCCCGTTCTAAGGGAGATAAGTAATATGATGTCAGTGATTCACCAATGTGAATCTTGTGAGAGAAGACAGACCCATGGCCCAAGAAGATCTGTGACAAGAGCTGAAAGCCTCATTTTGAACTCATCATCCTGCTCTGCTCACAATGAAAACAAAGAGAGCAGTTGCTGAGTCTCAGCTTTTATTCTGTTCCCCCGCCCTGCGTCTCTCAGGGGAGAACTGAAAGGAAATTCCATACCATCCCATTGAGCTTCCCAGTTCCTGAAAACAGTAACAGAGAGATGGGTAGGAGTTGGAGGCTAACAAGATGGGAAGGATGTCAGATTTTAAGGCCTTAAAACTTTCAAAAACCTTGAAAGAGAGAGCTGGATACTCCTCTCACACCAACTTAAAACAGAAGTATCTTCTAGATGTTTACACCAAGTGAATGTCTAGATCAGATCCAAAGTGTTAAAAAATTCCCTCAGTGATTTATAGAGATGTAGTGAGACCCTCATCCAATGGAGCTCATCCTCCTTCCACTGAATTCAGTGGAGCTTTACCACTGCGTGCATATTTAAGAAGTGGCCCATTAAATCTCCAAAGAGAGCGCCTCCAATGTGCATGGCCATTGTATTCTTGTCACCATTTGCCATTGCAATACGTATGTCAGCATACTCCTTAAATGCATTCTGGCAAAATGATACTATAGTTACACGTGTGTTTGTAATACCACAGTGCTATTAAAATATCACAAAAAGCAGTTTACTATGCAGTGGAAATAATCTGTGAACACCCAAGACTAAAAGAAAACAACTTTCTCTTTAACAAATCTGAAGCTCAAATGTACATATTAAGGGGAACCTTTGGATCATGCAGGACTTGCCAACCAATATTGACTTACATTTATTTTAGGTCCATTTTATGCCAGTGATTGAGTAATCACCCATTTTATCATGTTCTTTATATACTAGCAGATAATCCAAGATTATGTAAAAGGCAAACACTTGGATATAAATTTGCTTGCTCTGTTCACAGGGTGGGTTGAGTTGTTTGGATGAAATTTAATTTGGATGATCTTGTGGCCTGTTTGATGTGCCAAATTTTCACTCTCAGACCACAGGGAAAACAATTTAGATCTTAGTGCTGCAAAATAAACTATTTTAGTCTAGTGTTGTTGTACTAGACCACTGTGTTGATGTCAGAGATTTGAACCACTGGGAAAAAAAAATTATGGCAATGGATCAGTGCAGATGTGCCAGAACAGCTACACAGGTTTTCACAAAAGCACACACATATATAACCATTGGCATTGTGCTTTAATGTGAAATAAAGCTTGGAACATTTAATAGATTATGTAATACAGCATTATTTCCTGTTCCCCAGTCAAATGAGACAGACTTCTTTCTTTTCTTTCTTCCCTTTCTCCTTTCCCCTTTCCCATCTTTGCAGGAATCTTAATAGACTTGTGGAAGAGTTCTATTCTCTGCTTAGTAATGCAAATATGATGAACTTCCCTGGGTAACGCTGGGAAAGCGATCATGCAACTGTTGCGTACCCTAGCTGTTCTACTGGGCGCAGATCAGTTTTCAAAAGGATTACTCATACTTGCACGAGGATCAGTGACTCATATTGCTCTAGTCCATAGTTCCTGACCAGGACAACTGAAGGCAGTGCATTTACAAAGAAGACAAAATGGGCATCTTGTAGCCTGTTGTACGTTATCACTCCTGGTGGGGCACCAGATGGAAAGAACTCAAACTTGTTTATCAAAGCCCGTGGTGAGCATGTTGGACTGACATTTATTTGAAGGCAAACTCAAAACTCATCTATACATAAATTGAGCATATTTTGTTCTGGACTGAAACATTTTTGGTTTTTCCTTAGTTTGGTGCCTGGCCGTAGCATTTTTAAATGAGAGTTTTCCAAGCAGAACCTTGCCTTAAGACAACTAAACTGTCTGTGAGATGCGCTGTGGAATGTAATATGTTCCATGGATGCTGCTTTGCTTGCAGGGTAGATCAGATGCTCCAGCCATGCCATAAGGCCCTTACAAAAAACATGTGATCTTGCTACAGAAGTTGTTCAAACTATGTTATTACTGTAGGCTGTAGTATTTGGACCATTTCTAACAGAATGTTAACAGGGTTGTCATAAGTCAGGTTTTCCTGGGTGTTTCCTCTTCTCCTGCTGGGAGATTGTGCCAAATGAGATTTTGAGGATTTTATAGTCCTTATCCAGGTTTCCCACATGCCAAATATCTACAGTCAGGCTGTCCTTCCTCTAGAAATCCTGGGTGTAACCACAGCAGATTTTTAATATTATTTGGTCATCCTCCCCATGATGTCTGGCCAAGCCGTGTTACCAGCTGATTTAGCTGGAACTGTATGTTCTTCAAGGTTCTAAATCATTTCTGAAGACATGATAACTGGGATCTCTCTCTTGCTGGCAGAAGAGTTTATTTCATCATAGCAGACAAATGTCAAGAAGCCTTATTTGGAGAAATGGAAGAAAGCAAACAGTTTGTTTTAATGAAATGGTATGTTGCTGCTGTTCTAGGACAGTTTTTCTTTCTTTCTAGTACTCCAGATTGATTCTAAAAAGTGGTAAATGCAAGTGCCCAGGGAACTATTCAGACCACATAAACAAAAACACCCATTGATCTTGGTCTTTGGGCTATGGCTCAGACGTGAAAAGAGGTCCTTAATTGCTTATACTTCAAAAGACATCTTACTTCCTGATATGATTTTATTGAAGAAAAAGAGCATCAGATACTGAGACAGAGAGAGGGAAGGAGAGCTGAACATCAAATTCCTGGTGTGATTTGGGCATCAGAATCTCTTAGGTAAATTAAGCTCTGAGACTCTTGAGTGTCGTCTTTCCGTCTTTGATTCCTATCATTTGGATTGGGCCTCACTTCTGATGTTTACTTATCATACTATCTGTTTTGAAAGGCTTTTGGAGACTAACATATTCCCATGCTGTGTACAGCTGCAAGAGCTCAAAGAGGAACAGAAAGGTGGGTGTGGTTTAGACTACTGAAGTATGAAGCTAACTCCTTTGTGGCAGGGCACAGAGGTGGACAGAGTGAAAATTGTGAGATTAGGAAGAATCTGAATTGTTGGTAAGCTAACCTATACTGTGAATTGTTCTAAATGCATGAACGAGAGGCAGTTTTAAAAATACTAGGTTTTTATGATTATTCTATGGTTGCTGGGTCTGGAAACAACAAAAGAGTTGTATTTTCTTGGTTCTGCTAGACACTGCTGAGAGTGGGTTGAAAATTTTCTTTCAAAACACCTTTTGTCAGAAAATTGAACTTTCAACTAGATTAATATTCTGTGAAAAAGTATAAGCTTTCCTTAGTAATTAAAAATATTGTAAAAAAGGAAATACTTACCATGGGGGGAGGAATATTTTCCAAAGAATTACAGTATTAGTACCATTAGCTAATAGCTGATAGCTGTGAGCTGTCAACTTTAATATTAAACACACACACGCTATTGTTAGCTATGGGTGTATATGTTAAGAAATTAGCTATGAGCAAGTGGTAATTGGCTTCTGTTATTATTGCTGTATGGTTTTGCACATACTTAAACATTTTGCAACTTGGAGGTGGGGTTAAAAGTCAAGGCAGAATTTCTCCAGCTTTCCCTGCTCATTCTAGATTTACAAGCTCAGCTATTTGCTGCTGCATGTTAAGAGAACAACTGTTGACAACTGTTTAATGATGACTCATTTCTGTAAGAAAGCAGTCGTTATAAGACACTGGTGTTTTTCTACAGCAGTGTTTCAATGCTGTAAAATAGGTCCCACAAAAGAACTTGGAGTAAGAGAAGGGGAGGGCAAAGAAAAGGAAGGCATACATCTGCTGGATGATTTGGCAGTTTAGTGTTAATACCCATCGAATCGCAGCCCACAGTGGGAAACTCTTGAGCCTGAGAATATGGGTGAGGGGTGGGGGGTGTGTACAAGTTTGTGTGTGTGAAGGGACACTGAGCCTTCAGCGTGCGTGTCTGAAGGCGCAGGCGTGTGCATCTCTGGCTCTGCTCTCCCAGACAATTCTCCTCTCCCTTCGCCTCAGTGCTCCCCCCGCCAAGAGATAAGCTGTGCTCACTTTGGCATCATCATCCAAGCGGGCCCGCAGCGACCAGATACGCACACCCCCTCCTCCCTCTGCCTCTCTCCTCCTCCTCCTCCTCCTCTTCCCCGACCCCCGACCTACTTCTCGAGCTGGCCAAGATGAAAAATTACTAACCAAAAGAACTCTTCTTGGAATGAGCAGATGTAGGAGAAACTTATCATCTATCGGTTACATGAGATGAGCTCAGTCCTAAAAAATGCCCCTTAAGAGAGTGTTTGGAAAGGAAAAAATAAGCAGCATACGAGTAAGAAGTTTCAGACCACACAAGGGCATGAAGACAGGGTAGATATTCCCATTCCCTAGGAAGAAAACTGTGTACTTGTTGAAATGTCTTGCAAGAAACTGCTGAAAAATGCAGAATTAAGAGCCTACATTCAGTTCCCCAAAGGCAGCAATTGGCTAAGATGACACTGGCTGGTGAAAATAGATTCTCTATTTTATGCATAGAAGAGCTACAGGAAGAGTAGATTGGGGTATAAGACTAATGGGGCAGAACAGCTATAGCTATGAAACAACTGTAAGGCTGAATTATCACCCCAAGGACCAACCCATAAGGATGCAGGGTTCTGTCACACGAAAAAAAAGTCTGTGTTCCGTCTTACAAGTTTACCACCTCGTATCTGTGAAATATATACCATCAGTATTTGTGGAATTAAAAACCAAACAAAAAGCTTATTTTCTGTAGTAGCATCTTGGGAAAACAAACTATACTCACCATCAGGATATATAACAAGAAGAAATTAATGAAAACATTGACTCCATTAACAGCCATACTATTTTTGTAAATAAGAGAATTGCCCAAGAAGATCTCTCAAATACAGAAAATGTCAGATTAACACCACCACCACCCCAAAGAGAGCACCTAACTAATGAGGACAGATCTAATTTATGTCCACAGTGACAGCTGTCTTCCAAGCAGATTCACTGAGTCTCGATAATAGCGGTGACTGGCCGGAGCCACGTAAGTGCTGGCCGCAGCCAGGGGGGAGGCGGCGGGAGGGGAAGAGGGCCGAGGGGGTGTGTGAGTGGGTGCTTCACGGGTGTCGCGCTGTGCTGGCGCGGGGCGGCATTCAAGGACACGGTGCACCTCTGTTGCTGTGCAGGGTCAACGGGCTTTTGGGAGGTGCTCTGGGAAATGGTCTTGGCCCTGATACCACCTGGAGATGTTCCTGATTACAGGTCTGCTTGGTCGGCGGGAGGGGAAGAGGGCCGAGGGGGTGTGTGAGTGGGTGCTTCACGGGTGTCGCGCTGTGCTGGCGCGGGGCGGCATTCAAGGACACGGTGCACCTCTGTTGCTGTGCAGGGTCAACGGGCTTTTGGGAGGTGCTCTGGGAAATGGTCTTGGCCCTGATACCACCTGGAGATGTTCCTGATTACAGGTCTGCTTGGTCAGACAGGGGTCTTGGTTAGCAACCTGTGGTAGAGGTAGCAACCTGTGGTAGAGTGGTAGCAACCTGTCAGTCTAGTGTGGTAGAGGTAGCAACCGTGGTAGAGTGGTAGCAACCTGTCAGTCTAGTGTGGTTAGAAGTAAGAAGAGAAGCTGAGGCAGTCTTAGCTGTCAATATACAAATGTATGTGAATATCTGTGTATCCTTTCTGGACGCGATTCAGGGTGAACAGTGTGCCAGCAATGCTGTTTACCAGTTGGCAAGCTCACAAAGGAGAACAGCTCAGCCTATAGCAGGCAGTAACATGTTTTCCCAAGGTAGTGACTTAGCATCCTGCAGTGAGACGGTTTAGCTGCACAACCACTGTCTGGCACTGCTGCAGCTCGTCCCTGAGAGGTGAGCCTCACACAAGCTGTCATCGTCTCCATGACCCAAACTAGCACAAACACACACATTCCTCCCAGTGATAAAACTCTTCTCCAGCATAGTGGAGCCTTGTAACTCAGTGCATGGAAACCCCAGTTAGTGGGAAGCTCATCTGGCACTGAGATGTCTTGTGTAATACTTTTTCTATGTGTCCAGCTCTATGGAAAGAGTTGAGAGCTCCTGTACAATCCTTGACACCAGGAGGTGGCAGCCAGACAGTACACTGGGATTCAGTCACATAAAACTGTGCTATAGTAGAGACTTGGATGTCACAGATGACAGCCTATTTTGTGTAATCTTGATTAAGCCGTGTCTTAAGAGGTCTTTAAGACCGTTGGAGCATGAAAAGCTGGTCTGTGGTCTATCCAGGCTTTGGGGATGGAAAATAAAAGCTTGGAAATGAAATTCACTCAAAGTTAAATTGATGGGAGTGAGCAGAGTCTGTATTGCATTCCAGCCCTTTTCATTCCTACTGACTCAAGAATGGGGGCATAGGGCTTCCTGCAGCTGGGCAAGTGAAAAGGTAAAGCTGCTGCTTGAGGCATTGTTCCAACATAGTCGTGGCAACTGCTGCCTTTCCCCCCATGTGACAAAGGTAAGCGGCATACACGCAACTTTCAGATCGTTCCATGGAGCCATCCACACTTGTTTGTGTTGCAAGGAACAGAAGGGAGCTGAGCGACATGGAAGGGACAAGGGGGTGTAGTTCCTCACACCATCTCACCTGCTCCATCAGCGCTGCCTACATTGTAGTGTCTACTTCACGCTCTGTGAAAAGACTTGCATCGAGGTTGTGGCCATACCCAGCTTTAGGTATCGGTCTGCATTAAAGCACGGAATAAGCTTTTGTTTGGATTGGAACCTTTCTGCTTTGCTTTCAGGGTTCAGGGAAGTACTGATAGTTCTTCAGTGCCCTCCCAACAATTTTCCCCGGAAGGTTGGACAACTTCCCGAGGTAGCATAGCTGACCGAGAAGGAATTTCAGTACTGAGAACCACATACCAAATGCATGCAGTGAAAACGTGATTTTGCGACTAAGGCTCTGATGTGGCTCTGCTCAAATGGCTAAAGAGCAAGCCTTGGTTGCTGTGCTGGTCACCCAGATTCTCTGTAATAAAAGGAAGTGTTACCTCAGTTGCTTGCAATTTCTGGTTATATGATCAAAGTACTTGAAACAGAGTACCATAAATGACACTCTATGTTTTCAGATAAAAAAGTACCTGTGATAAAATTGGTTATACTTCTAGCCTTAGTAAAGACTTCTGTAAGTATGAGATATGAGGAGTAAACAATACTGACCTGGAAATAGTAGCAAATCAAGATATGCTCTTTTGCTCCCGAAAAGATTTATTGGTTGAGTTAATTTTTACTGTGTGGTAGATGCAGCGTTTGTCCCAACAAGGCTGGATTCTGTTGCCTTCAACATTTCTAGCAAAATACTTGGGATAAGAGTTACAGCTATCTTTTGCAGATTGGATACTGGAGATTCTGAGCATCTTCAGTGTCTGAACCATAAATTTCTAATATTGCTAAATTAGTTTTCATGGTAATGTGATTGAAAAGAAGTGAAGCCAGGGAGTTCATGCATAGTTCAGAAGTAAGGACACAAATCTCTTTTTAATTCTAATCTTCAGGCAATGTCTGCTATGCTGTCCTTGAAATCTGGTATACAACAGTCTGATTTAGTGCTAAATTGTGGTATTGTAAATAGCCATACGCCACTGTGATTTGCAGGGGGGTCTTCCTGGTATTTTGATGCCAAAGTTTAATTTCACTCTCTAACCAGGACACAGTCTGAGAGCTGCTTTTGCAAAGGTGGAAAATAGGGTATGTTTGAAGAATTAATTTTAAAGTGGGATCCTGGGGCCACAGCTGCACTACTGAGGATTTACCCCTCGCTGAGCAGTTTATTGCTGTTTGTCATCCTTTGCGTCACTGAGGTCTCTCTCCTACCTGCCTGTGATTGTTAGAAAGGAAGAGTTTTGGCCTTCTTTGCTGATCAGATCTTATATTTTGGCAGGAGCTTCATCACTTATGATCTTTCTGTAGTGTTTGTGGTTGAGCATGATGCCTTTGTGAATAGGGAGGACTAAAAGTACTGTAAGGGTGCTCTCTTTTTAGCTCAGAAGAGCTTCTGTACAATGTGGACAGACTGCTGAACAGGCTGCTGCAGAGAACCTGCCTGCAGTGGTCAAAGCAGCAGAGACAAATAGCTGGCTATGACCACCTGGGAACATCTAAACAAATATTAGCCATTGGTATCTCTCCGTGGTGACCTTACGGCACCCAACAGTTAGTCAGCCTGGGAGTAACTGTATGAGACATCGTGACTTGGGGTATACAGGCAGGGAGATTAAATGATCCAGCAGTCGCCTGATGTTACATACTATGATTCTAAACCATCTCAACTCCTATATTTGATAAAGGAAGTCCAGTAGTTCCATTTCCTTCTTCATATTCTCTTATACTTCCTGCAAGTGTCCTTTTGGAATGGTAGCTTTCCAAGGTTGCCTTGATTCTAGATTATTTTTGTTGTTTGTTTTGTTTTGTTTTAATTCACTGTGACATAGCTGTGGGTACCTGCTGAAGCTGCCAAGGTAGAACCTTGCTTCAAAAAAGGTTCTGCGAGAAGTTTTTCTTCAGTGATTACTCCATGTGCAAAAGCTTTCCTAATATGCTCATGGCATTCAAGGCTTTTTCTTCAAGTGCAGCGTCAGTTACAGAGTATACTTGTGTTATCTGATGGACATTGGCTTTCTAGTAGAAGAATTAAGGGGTAACGTGGTGCAGTTCTTGCTGGTGTCTAGCAGCCTTGTTTGCATTTCCTCACACATTTCATCATTCCCCATTTCTGATTTATCAATGATCTCTTTATATGCAAGGAACAGA
Organism: Charadrius vociferus; assembly: GCF_000708025.1. Lineage (NCBI taxonomy): Eukaryota > Metazoa > Chordata > Aves > Charadriiformes > Charadriidae > Charadrius > Charadrius vociferus. The sequence continues at coordinate 42,211 of NW_009647692.1, forward strand.
GTGTCAAATCTTGCCTTGTGAAAGTCAGTGGTGGTTTTGCTGTTCATTAGAGTGAAGCATCAATTTCATCCAGCATGTATAACAAGAGAGGGAGGTGCCTCTCACAGGTAAACGTCATTCCTAGATCCAGTGATTTTTTCATCATGACCCTTTTGATAATTGGTGCTTTTATGAAAGTCTTTGGATGACTGAGACCTCTCATCTGAAAGAGAGGAATCTCATTTGTCTGTCATTCTTCTACAATTTGATCTTGTTTGCATGCAAAACAACAAGGCATAACAGACGTACACTTCAGAGGCTCAGAAAGGAAATAAAAATTTTATTTCTTTTCTTTCTAATCTCATGATCTGGTGCTTATTTTTTTTCTGAATGCATGGGATTTTCACTGCTGGGTTACGATATGTGCCTGTTTTATAGCAGCTTCCAGTTATGGATCTCCAAGGTCTAACATCTTTGCAGTGAAGGAGGAATTCCAGCAGCCCTACAACTGTGGAAAGTATTATCACCCTACATTACACGGAGACTTCTGAGCTACAGAGAGATTAGCCCTAAGAGCAAGCCTGAGTAAGACATGCAAAACATTAGCCTTAACTTTATTTTCTTCACACCAGTTACTCATCATGTTGTTATTACATGAGTTGTACAAATGAGTACTTCTCATTATTAAGCACAGATATAGGTACCTGTCCCTTTGCTATTTACAATCTATATAGCCAGCATTGACAGAGGAAGTCTTGTTACCCACATGGATTTGCCAGAAGCTTGGCATCTCCAAACAAAGTGGATTTTAAAGTACTTCAGCCTGACGCTACTAAATGCATGGTAGAATCTGATCCCAGATCCTTCCAGTATTTTGTCAGCACATCGTCCTTCCCTGTCCTCCAGCCTGGTATTAGTTTCTTCCCCAGCACTGTTAGCCAAAATGTGGTAACCAGGTTTGCATAAAATAAATTAATACAGCACCTCTCACTGCATTAGGAAGCCAGTTCAGTGTGTAGGATGCTACATGATCTTTGCAATGACCACCTCATTTGACTGTTTTGCTCGCCCCCACCCCCCAGCTTATAAAATAGATTTATGTTTACAGTGTACACAGGCATTGAACACATTCAGGTCGTAATGGCTGACATGAATGAATGGCTAAATGGCTCTAACTATCCCACGAGTACACTCTAGTGAGCTGCATTAGCTGTGCTTTACATTTCAGTTCTGGCTATGTAGTATGGATATACAGTAATTGTTGACCAGGATCTCAATTACACTTAATACAGCAATAAAAGTTCTGAACCCCTGATTCTGCATGGTTTGTATAATTAATATTTGGAGTACTTTTCTCAAGTTAGTCCTGGCAGCTAGTGATAGCTGAATTTACTCATACATAGTACCTTCTTCTTGACAAATGTAAAAATTTCAAAATAATTTTATTTTCACAAATTAAAAGATCTGGATACAAGGACACAGATCCAATTTAGTGGCAGTAAGTCAGACTGTGTGTGCGTATGGAAGCATTCTCTGTGGGGACAGCAGATGAGGTAGAAATTAAAAATATTTTTTATTATCAGGAAAGACAAACGTTATTTTAAAGACGTTGTTCTTCTGGTGATGTGTTGTGGAAAAAGTTTGCAGACTAGCTTTGCAAAAGGATTCATCAGTCCTTTTGGGCCTGAGCTGAGTAACTATCTAAAGAGTGCAGCTTCGTTGGATGTGAGCTCTTCTGAAAACCTGTCTGTAATGAAGCCTCTAAATGGGAGAAAACCTACAAAAATCAGTGGAGCCTAGATAGCTGAACTGTAATGCTTTTGCTTGTAAGAAAGTTTTAGATGCTGAAAAAGAGTGAGAAGGTCTGAACGTTCCAACTTCCCCTATATAGTTTATTTTCCTTTCTTTTTAAATAAGAAAGATAGAGGAACATTAAAATGAAGCAAAAGTTCTCCTTGTTCAGATTGATATGCTGAACTTCATTACAGATTTGATTTGTAGAACTTGCAGTGTATCTTAAGGCAGGCTAACCTAGTTGTGGAATGGACATTCTGACTCCCAACTATCTTAGGTGCACTTGAAACCTTCATTGGGCATCAGTGGAAATCTGTCAGTCTTGTTAACAGGGCTGTAAGCAACATTGTGCTAGAACGTGGTGGTGTGCGTGGTTGTTTGAGTGGTGGCTGTTTTTTTAAAAAAAAAACAAAACCCAAAAAACCAATAAACAGCTTCTCATGCGTCTTAGTGAGAAACAGACGAAGGAATGTCTTGGCTTATCATATAACCTCTGCATTCTTATCTAGGGGAGCACATAAGTGCATATATAGTCATTGACTTGGAAACTAGGCAAGAGAATGAAATGAGAGCTCCTGGCTGAGAAACATTTAAAAGTCGTCCTTTCTGAGAGTACAATTTCTCTATTTTTGGGAAGCCTCCAGTCCTCTTCTGAACTTTGTATTGTTTTCTTTGAAAATCATCTCCAGGTGATCCTATCTCTTTTCCTCATCTAGCGTAGAGAAAATTGGATGAGAATCTGTCCCCAGCTTAAAAAATAGTATACAACCCAATATAATAAAATGCGCCATCCAAGATGAGCCCTAAAGACAGTTCACAGTATCTCAATGTCTTGCCGCCATTCCTTTCTGTGTTTTATTGTGGTATATCTTTGCAAGACACTTGCTTACAAGGCCATAGGTCCTCATCTTGAAGTCAGGTTAATGGGGTTTTACCACACTTTAATGGTTTCTCCAAGTTATGCTGTAGTCGTGAAAAGCCTGAATACTGATTGTGATCTTAGAATGTAGGGCCCAACCTTAAAGTCAAGAGAAGGATTTTCCTCAACTTCAGTAGTGTAGGCATGTAGCTCAAATTCTGCCTCGTACACTTGTGTTCCATTGAAATCAGTTGAAGGTTGGCACTTAAGTATCTAGGAGGATTAGAATCTAAGACCACAACTGTATACTCTATGACAAAATTGTGTTTAGGCTACCTTACTGTAGTCTAATACTAGTTAACAAATTCTTAGCAAGATCTCAGACCATAGTTACCAGGAGTGGACTGGGATTTGTACTTGAAGTAATCAAAGTTCTTGTATCTCAAGTAATGGATACTAAAACAGTCTGTGCACTCTGCAGCATCTAACAGGATTAAACACTTTTAAAAAATCTCCAAGGTGTGTTAATATTGTTGGCTGGTGTTCTTAATTAAGTTTGAGTGCAAACAGATGCATGGTAAACATCAGATAAGTTCCAAGAAACTATTTTTGTTGATTTACCTTGATTTGATCATATGGTTTCTGCATTTTACATGAGATATATTTTTCCACACTATAAATAAATGATTCTAATAATTTGTGATGAAGCTATGGAATAAATAGGTACAATCAAACCACCAGTTTGCTCTGTATTTCCTGTGTACAAAAAGCAGAGACAAATTCAGTTACTACATGTGTACACTCTGCTTCTTTCCCTTTCTTATGCTCTGTTGTTTTTATACTTACCTGCAGTATAAAATCTTCTTCAGTATCTATCTTTCAGGCTTTCTGTCTGTCTGTCTTTAAAAAAAACAAAACATGTTTGGATTAAATTTATAAGAATTTTGGATTCTTGGATAAGGGCGTATTACAGATTTTTCTATTTATTCATAAAATTTTTGGCCAATCTGGTAGTTAGGTATCTGTCTAAAATTAATTAAAACTTTTTAATGGACTTTGAGTTGGGGAATTTCACTCTACTGCTGGTATATGCTGCTTCTTGGAAGCTACATTTTATAATTGAAGTAATCATGTGTCTGTGAAGCAGTCTCTTTCTTTAGTTTCTGCAGCCAAAAATCACATAATTCCTCAGGATTTTTTGCATGCCCATTCACACACATGAACCAAAAAAAAACCCCAAAAACCAACCCACAAAAAAAAAACCCACCCAAAAAAAATTTGGCTGATTTTTTTTTAATTATATTGGCAGACATTATGGGAAAAAATGGTGCTTTTCCTAGAAAAAAACTATCCTTACAAAAATCACAGATTATAATGCACCTGTAAAATTCTAGGATTATACTTACTTTATGTAATGCTTCTATAATATCTTATCAGAATGTCATTTTTTCTGGAGCAAAAAAAACCCTGCAGAGCATTAAGCATTTTATGCAATCTCAGTCAATCTCTCCACTATTGTGTGGAGTCTTCTGTATCACCTTCACAGTGGATGGTGATACCTTTACCTAACAAAAGTGGAAGACCCCTCCTAGGTGCGTGGGGTCTGTGAGGACACGTATGTGAAGACTGAGACAAGTCCTGCCTTGCCAGTGCCGAGTTTGCAGGTTTGGTTCTTGGGGTTAGGTAATTGTTCCCTTCTTGTATTGTGGTCACTCACACAAAGAAGACCTGTTCTTGGCGGGTGTTTGTGGATATTCTTCTAACTTTTGCTGCTGTTTGAAATTTAGCTTTTGTCTGTTCTGACAGAGTGTAGACCTGGATGACCACCACAAACCTGAGTTTAGAAGAGTTTTTAGTTCTTCCATCATTGAAAATGGGCATCAGTCTTCATCAGGTAGGAACACGGCATGAAATGAATTAGCAGTAAAATACCTGATTCTGGCAGTCATAGAGCAGCTCTCACATGCTGGAAGCATTAGAATCTGCTATGGTTTCAGCATGGATATTCTGCTGTGGTGCTGATACCATTTAACTTTATTTCCTAATTAGGAGTTTGACTTACTTTGACTGTATTGTTAAGTGTGCATTATGGTGTTTCATAAATTAGAGACTATTACTGTCACGTTATCTTGGGGCACTAACGATAATAAGGCCTGCTCTTCTGGGTGCCATTGTAGCCTTGCATCCCAAAACTTTTGCAAATTGCCTGTCTGCTTCCATCATACTTCAGTGGAGGAAGGACTTACTATCTCCATTTTAGAGAAAACTGAGGCATAGTGTTTCACAAAACCATGAAAAGAACAAGAATGCTGACTCCTAACCCACAGCAGGAGATTGGGGGCAGGGGCTGCACAGAGGAAGAAGAGGAGCTTACCAAATGCAGATGCTAGTGGATTCAGGCTCTGAAGTTGTTCTTGCTGAGATTCATATGGGACAGGTATGATCGCTGCAAGGATCCCTTACATGAGCGTTGTTCCTGCAGCGTGTTCTAAATGGTATAACGTCCTATGGGGAGACCTAGGTGGAATAATTCCAGTGACTTGTAAAATAAAGTTGTTGTATGGAAGTTTGGTTGTAGCTTTGTTACAAATCTGCAAATAAATTTACTTCCTGTCTCCTTTTTATCCACTAGGTCAGGCAAAAGTCTCCCATGAACTGGCCTCTTTTCACCCATCAGACTCTTCCCCTGAGGCCCATGCCCCTGCAGTCGCCTTGCAGATGCCCCATCTCCCCGTTACTGCTGTAACTAGGGTATCGGAGAAGTTTTCAGGAGAGACCGTCTGTTCAGCAGTAACAACTAATGTGTCTGCTGGCCTCCTGGGACAGAGCAAAAGCAAAAATGCGATGTCAGTGAAAACTTCCAGCCAGTCAGGTAAAAGAGACAAAAATAATTTGTTTGCTTAAGCTGTGAGCTGTTTCTTTACTTCAAGAAGCTGGTGCTACAGGGATAGTCCCGTGACCTAGTGGTAATTATGAAACCTTGCTTCTATGGCTACATATCCCATGGTGGGACACTCTGATTTAGAATATTGTGGGTCCTAGGTGGAGCTTTAGGCTATAATGTCACATCTGCCTCGAATTTTTGTGGCCTAGTTGAGTTCATCGTGCAGCCAATCTTCTAGCACAGTTACTGAAGAGGAATCTCTTTAACGTGGCCAAGCATTTTAATGAAATTTGCAGGAGGTTTTAGTGCTTTGAGACTTGAGGCCCCTTGAGAAATTTCGCAGATATTTGGCTAACGGGTTCAATAGTCACTTGGAGAAAGGAATGACTGACAGCAGACTGACATGTATACACAAGTCAGAGTGATTGCAGAATTTTATTTATATCTAAATTGAGTTTTTTAAAAAAAGAATTCTCTTTCATATTGAAGTCATTCATCTTTGAGCTGTATTTCATATACGTTTAGTGATAGTGACACTTACAGATCAGACTATATACCTGGGTCAGAAATTACGCAGAGAGAGCAGATGGAATTGCCAGCCAGCAATAGGGATTATTTGCAGATTATTGTTTCAACTTTTATCTTATTAAAGCTAAGAATGTAACAAAGCCTCCCTTTGTCTTTTTTTCTGCTGTATCAGTGAAGGCCTGGAATTCAAGTATGGTGAGAACAATGGGTTCATCTACCACTGGAGGTGAGTGTTCCTATCTACAGGTCCTTATGCAACACAAATTGAGAGGGATTCCATGCTACATGTCTGGGGGATTCAGATCTGAGCACGTAGTTCTGATTAGTAGGTATATGGTAGTATTAAAATTGCTGACAAGACTGCATGCAGATTCAGTTTCCCAGGTATCATGGAAACTTGTTCCACTATATCAGATTCTCAGTCAGTTCAAAGCGAAGGGTACTTATCCTTCTTTGCACAGTGGTGTGCATGAGTATGGTTAGGCAGTCTCTGCAGTGGAAGCAATAGGTGCCAGAAAAGTGTGGCAGAACAGACAATTTGAGCGGTGAAGATTTCAGCTGACCAAGTGAAAACTGTGACTACATGCAAGGTAATGGGAGTTGGAAAGTGGAGGTTGAAGCAAATTCCTTTGAGCAGAATGGCAGTAAGTAGTCCCCTTCATATATGAATGTGTCAAAGGACAAAATGCCTGAAGGATTTTCAGTTTCAGTCAAAACAGATGAGTTCAGCTCTATCCAAAAGTACTTCAGGTTGCTGTCACCAGGCTGTTAATGTCCACAATGTACTGGCATTTCACAGTGGTCTCAAGTGTCAGTTTAGCAAAGATGTTGCTCCTCCAGAACAGGGATCACACTCCTCCTCAGCTTAAAACCTCTGAGATTTGCACAAATATCTGGCAATTGTCTGTAGTCCCAAATTTGTCACATCTGTATGCTGGCCTTTACCAGGGTGTTTTATGTGAGAAGTGTAGCTGATCTGGATCCCTGCTGTAAGGAGTGGGGAGAGTTCAGCATTTTCAGAGAGTGGATTTGGACAGTGATCAGGTTGGATTGGTTCTAAGATGTCAGTCTTTCTTCTTTGTGTATAGAAGCAGCCTTCAGTAAATGAGTTGCTGGGTTATGCAACAAGTTTTGGCTTTAGTTGTCCTAAAACTAAAGGACACTGCAAGCCACTCTGTTGTTCTGCATTTCCAAAACATAGGTGGATTCTGGAGCTGTGCTCTGAAGAGGCAAAGCACAAAAGGTGGAACCTCAGGGGTGGGGGGAGGAAGATACGAAGTGGTTTTTAAGCCACCTTTGCAACCTTTGGGGTCCATTCTACTTTACAAACTAGAACGTTTCCTGGTGGAAATTAGGTAATTTAAACTATGCTCTCAATCGTGGCAGACTTCCCAGGACTCCTTATGTCTGCCAGAATGACTGTTGCAAGCTGAGCTGTAGCACCATTTCTTCCTTTCACGGGAACGTCCATGGCAGTGTGCCCTCCTCTGAGGTCTGCACAAGGGCCTGAAATGATCCAAGCTTCCCAAAAGCAGTTTTATCAAAGGCTTCCTCTCACAACCCTTTCTGGTATGTTTACACCATCCTCACTGCACTGCAGCAATTTTGCAGAGGGATTGAACACCTGGGGAAAATCCCTCCCTAGCTTGTTAGCACATACTGGAAGTTAGACAGAGGCCTGCTACTTTTCACTGTGGTGAGTAAAAATCAATGCATGGCTATCTATCAGGAAGTGGTTTGAAAACATATGAGGAAAAGAGATAAAAGAAGTTTATTCCCTGATGCATCTTGTTTTTCCTGCTTTTATACAGAGAATATCACTTCTGTCGCTAAGTCTGTGTCAACTGAGAGCTGTGAGACGAGTAGTGGAACCAGAACTGGTGAAAGGTATGCATTTTTCTTGACAGTTTTTTAGGCCATTGTGGTCAGTATAGTCTCAAGGGACAGGTGTTCTGCTGGCTTGGAGAACAGGTGAGTCCCAGATGCTGTATTTTAAGCCTGTTAAAGGTTGTGAGCTTTCCTGAGGGCTAAGTGGAACAGGGATGGGAAGGGATAAAAATCTTCTGTAGAGCAGTTTAAAGCAGACCTAATTGTGGATTTCAGCATTGTTACAGCGTTAGTCAGTAAATCTCTCAGTGCCAGAGATTTTTGATAGGAGGAGCAAGTTGTCAGGCCCTTTGAAAACACTTTCAAAAATACTCAGCTGTGTTGAAATTTGTACTTTGGGCTTATTTTTGGAAACCAACATATGACTGCTGTCAAATAACCTTAGTTTGGCTAGCCTAGAGTTTGGTTTGTAGATAAATGACTTGCTGAGGACTGAGGACTACTACACATACTTGATTAACTTGGAGTTGCAGTTGCTTAGTATGGGATTGCATGGTTTCACAATTACTTCTGGCATATCCAGGCACCCTCAGCGTACAAAATCTCCATCAAGAAAAATGGGAGGGCAGCCAATTTAAATCTCTTAAATTGGGCTTGCATCTGCCTTGAAAATTATCCCAAATTTGGCATTACATTTCTTCTGAGTTAGTTCCAACACCAGCACTTCGATGCTTTAGTCATGATACACTGAGCACCCCAGAGAACTTGCTGTCAGATCTGACTGCCATCTGTACCAGAAATTAATGTGTGACAGTGATGTCATTGCTCTCTGCCTCAGTTTTCCCATCTCTGTCATGGGCAACACTTCCAAATGCAATGTGTAACTTACTTCATTAATGCTGATGAAGTGGTTTACAGCTCAAATAAACACAAATTAGAATATAATCCTGTATTTCTCGATCAAATTACCAGCTTGCGGTCAGCGAAGCAACAATGACATGAGCTCAGAATTCTGTGTACTATAAGCAAAAATTTAAAAAGTACTTCCTGAATTACTCTTCAGATTCCATTTTTAAAATGTGACTTACCGCCAGGAACCCCAGAGTTGGAAATTAAGGGATATAGTGCTCCTGTGTGGCCACACTTCTTTTTTTCTTTTTTTTTTTCCTTTTTTTTCTTTTTTCTTAAAGGTGCTTAATTGTTGTTCTACTCAGTGCTACAAAGCATTTATGGCTAGTCCAGCTATGTCTCATTTGTAAAAGTACCTTAGACTCTTCTATAATTAAGTGCTGTTGTCTGTCAATAAAACTTTGACTTTTACTTAAATTGCTTTTGACTCATTCAGGTCCTCTTGAAATGGCTGTTTTGGGAGGTTTAGAGTAGGCAACAGTTGGACCTTTATGCTGACTCCTGGCACTGCAGAGAGTTACTTTTTTGTTTAACCACATACTTTTCACGTTATGTTTCTCCAGTGCCATTGACAGTTACTGTGATGTGACCCCCAGCTCTCACTCCTCTCCTCCCACTGTACATCGCCAAGTTGAAAGGAGGCGAGAACTGGTGCGGTCTCAGACGCTCCCACGGACTACAGGAACACAGGCCAGGAAAGCGCTCTTTGAGAAGTTTGAACATGATGGTGGAAAGTACGTCACACCCCTTGTCTCCAGAATGGGTTTGTTAACGGGAAACTAATTTGTCAATTATTACCGGCAGAGGACAGCTGGGTGGGAGGACTCTCTCAGTGTAGGATTTTGAGCTAAGGGACAATATAAGCTCACGTATAGCTTCAATGACTTCACAGACTGAGCCCTGGAAATTCACAGCTACAGATTCCTCTGGCTGTGTCTGTTCAGCTGAAGAAGCAGGTGGCTTTTATCAGGTAAGAGTGCTGTGAAAGCTGTCGTCTTGGTCCTTCTAAGAGACTGGGAATATAGTGACTTTCTGTTGCCATTCATTAAGGACCAAAAGCATGGACTGCTCTTTATGCACCGTGATGGGGGTATGATTTAAATAGAAGAGGGCTTGGAATCCTGGCTTTAGTGAAATGAAAAGGAGTTTTTCTTGCAGGACCAACAAGTTGAAGTTTCAGCAACGTGTTTCTCAAATATCACCTGGACAGGGGCTGACCTGGTCAAGGTTGCATAGATGTTGCTGACAAGTAGGTTTAAGTTTTTCTAGAATGTAATTTAATCTGGTCTCTGTTAATTTTCCAGAGGAAAAGGAGAATCCAGAGCTAAGCTGAAGAGGTCGCAGAGTTTTGGGGTTGCCAGCGCTAGCAGCATTAAACAAATTCTGTTAGACTGGTGTCGCTCAAAAACCATAGGATACAAGGTGAAGACATGCTAGCACTTTCAGCGCTCTCTTTTTCACAAGAATTTGCCAAAAAAGCATACTCAAAAAAGTGAATGTAAAACCTGCTACATAATGAGTTACCTTCCTCAAGGTCATCAAGTTTTGTGCAGGTGACACAAACATCATGGTTTGCATGGGCAGCACCTCAAGACAGTCTGTGATTGCACAAGTGAGATTCTGTATGTCTGTCAAAGCAATGCATTAGTGTTTGTCTGAAAGCCTACATTTTTGTGCTTATGGATATAGACTTCGGTATACACTCACACATTTTTTTCTTAGTTGCAGGCTCCGATTTTTGCATTCTCATTATATATTGCAAGATTTGAATAACATTTTGCCAGTACGTGGAGACTATGGCCCTTTTGCTACACAGACCAAAATACTCTCTATTGGTATTAGAAAAATGAGTTTGTAGTAAATGTTTTAGGGTGAGCAAACACATGGTGTTAGTGCACTAATTTCTGTGAGGTACCATCAGTGTAACTAAAAGAATTCAGCAGTTGAGATTTTAGTAATTTTACCTGACTTTAAACTGCAATTGCCAAAGCAATTTCCAGGACAAAGAAATTTTTTTCCAGGTGTTTTTTTTGTGTAAGGTTTTTCAACTTTATAATAAAGTGTGCATTATTATTGCTGAACTCCAAATTACAGTATACTAAGCAGAACTAGTGAAAATTACTGTTAGTTGCTTACCAGAAAAGCTGGGGCTTGCATTTTATGTGATGGGAAAGGAGCATGAGACAAAAGCCCAAATATGTTTCTTTTCACTGTGGCAGTTGAAATTACCAATAAGCATTTGTTCTAAGAGAGGTTTTGCAGTAGGTGTAATTCTTCCTATATTTCTACCTATCTGTACGTAAACAGGCATCGAATTGGGCCTTACTGAAAAGCAAAGCAAGCAAGCATAGTCTTTATCTAGTGTTATTCACAGCCACACAGTTCTTCAGTTATAAATACTTCACAGGGATAAGCAGTGTCCTTAGTTTCTGCAGATACTGAGCCGGTGCGTTGGGCCTGCTCCAGAGCTCACTGACGTTGACAAGATTCTTCCCAGTATTTTCAGTTGGCTTTGGATCAGGGGCATTGACTGTGTGTCTGCTTTGCATCTGGGTATTCCAGGCAAAAAGCTTTCATTGCTAAGCATGCCGTTTTTTCTCAGAATACAAATGATGTAATGGATATACAAAGAGGGGAAGGAAGACATGCAGCCTGTGCTCTGTTTCTTTAGTCAGTGGCAGAGAAGGACAGAAAACTGCAACCAAAATCAGCTGCTCTTCCCCATTCCCCTGTGCTGCATTAACATGCCTGTTTTTTTCATCGTGACAGCACATTGATCTCCAGAACTTCTCCTCAAGCTGGAATGATGGGATGGCATTCTGTGCTCTTGTGCATTCTTTCTTTCCTGAAGCTTTTGATTATAATAAGCTTGACCCAGCTAATCGCAAGCAGAACTTTGAGCTGGCCTTCACCATGGCTGAGTGAGTATCACATTAGATCTCTGTGAAGTGATTCCCGTTCAAGTGGAATGCGGCCGGGCAGCAGTGAAGAATTTAATGATTCTTCTTTTAGATCCTATATCACTAGCATGTGATCACACCAAAAAAGATAATAAAGCTCTGCATAGAGAATGCATGGAACAGGAGACTCAGCAGTCTAAAATCAGAGGTGGCTTTACGCACAGGATAATTCACTGGAGTCCTGTGTTCAGGTCTTCCGGCAGTACTTGCATTCTGCTTTCTCACCTCTGTGATTCTCACCAGCCTTAGCGCTGACACACTAAACTTGAGAAATCAGCCTCATGAGTTATGCTCGGACAGAACAGGAAAAAACCTGTTTCTCTCTATGTTTGGTTTCTGGCTTTTTTTATTATTTTGTTCTTGAAGTAACGAATGATTCCTAATGAATTTGCCAATATGAATCATAAAAAAGACATTTGAGTTCATAGAGCACAAGGCATCCAATGTTTACTGATGGAAACTGGACATACAACTTGTCCTGATCCTTTTTGACATTGTCCTGATCCTTTTTGATGCAGTATACTAGGCAATGAAATGATAACTTTTTTGTTAAAGTCATTATGCGTGTGAACTTGTCAGCTAGAAATAGTAACCTTTTTGACCCAGTATCAACATGATTCTTACTTGCTGTTTTGTTTGACTTGTGTAACAATAAGAACACTCCATGTGGTGTGCAGCTGGGGTTGGTACACTATTTCTGAATACTAACAGGATGTGGGAACACATGGCTAAAGTTTCCTGCAGCTTCTTATACAGCTTCAAACACCGGTACCACCACACTGAAGCTCGCATGACCCTGCTTACTGAGACATGGGCAAAGGAATGTGAGATTGGCCTACATGATGCAGTTATCAGGGATGTGAATGGCAGTCAGTGGAAAAAAAACAAAACAAAACACGAAACTACAGGGCTTTGGGTCAGATCCCAGTATAGAGGAAGTGAGAGAAAGAACAGGAATATTCCATGGTCACAAAAATAACAGTCTCTAACCTGAGCCTGACCATTTCATTGTGAAATGAAATGTTGCTGATAAACCTCAAGATTTCTTAAATGCCTCAGTGATGCTCAAATCAGATCAGCAAATGAGTCTTAGAAGTAGTTACAGGGCGCAGATTTAACTCTGGATTTGCTATACCTGTTTTATTATTACTACAGGAAAATGGCTCACTGCGATCGTCTGATAGAAGTGGATGACATGATGATGATGGGTCACAAGCCAGATCCCATGTGTGTCTTCACCTATGTCCAGTCTCTATACAATCATTTACGACACTTTGAATAAAATCATCGACACCTCCCACCCTGACAGAAGGGTCAAGTACAGTATGCTAATGGGAAGAGTAACATTTTGCAAGTGGAACACAGTGTTATTTCTTGCTTTTTACTGTCCTTTTGCTTACCTTCAACTGTGTGGCTGGCTGACTGAAGTGTTGCTGATCAGTGCCCCAAAGTGTTGATCACATCAGCATGTCAGTAATACAGAAATATGTTTGAAGAAAGAGAAAAAAAAAAAAAAAAACAGGGAAAGGCAAATGCTGTCATTTTGGTGCTAGTAGTAGGTTGGATTTTTAATATTCTTGTGTTTAAAGATCACAGGAAGCTAATTTGCTGCTCTTCTCTCTGTTAGGCCGGGGATGCAGTTTTATGCAGTGACAGGTAATTCTGCTACAAAGAGTTAGTAAATGCAAGTAAAACTCCAGAAGATAGCACCTTCAATTCCACTTCTCTGTTGAGCATAGCATAAAATAAATAGCAGATGGACAAGGAGGATTCCATTTAGCAAATAATAACCTAGAGCAATCCTCCAACCCCATGCCCCCACTCCAGCATACATGCACACATGCACGCACATCCAGCAGGCATTGTTCTGTTCTCTTAAAGCAGAAAGAGAACACAGCCTCTTACCTGCTGACCGGGGCGACAGAGAACTACCATGATGCACAACAGCATTTGTCTGTAACGGTCAAATCTAAAGTGATTTGCTTAGAGGCTTGCTAAAGCCTCTACTGGCAGTCCTGCATTAATCCTGAAATCATGAAAAACGGCAACAGCTGGGCCTGTTCTGTGTATGAGATTGTGTGTTTGCGTTTGCATGATTTAGGATTACAGGAAAGGGGGGAGCTAGCAAGGTACAAAATTCTCTGAACAGCTGTAGTAGAAGCAAGACTGCAGTGTGCTTTGACCTTGACTCTGGGGGAGAACAACTCTCCAGTGTGGACTGAAGTCTTTACAACTTGCTCAGTCCTCGTGCTGACTCTGAGGTGGACAGGCAATATGCCAAAAAATATGAAAGATGTGAGAGTTTTGAAATGTCTTGGACTAGTTTCCGTTTTCAGTTAAATTAGCATTAAAACCACAATACAGTGGGATTATTTCAGATTTACTGGACTAAAAGGTCTTGTGTCACCCTTTCTGGTTTTCTCTTTGATAAATCAACACAGCTTTGTTTTCACAGTGTTAAAAACAAAACTACTAAAAAACCCATGCTTTAAAAACAAAAAAGCCTTTTAAAATTATTTCTTCCCCAAGAACAGGCTTATAAAAAGCAAAGTGAAAGGCACGAGCCCTCTGCTCATGCTAGAGAATGTTTTTTAATATGCTTTTGTGCTTTTTGTAGATATTTATAAAGATTATTTTGGTTCTGTATTGATGACCATTTATAATAAAATATGTCAAACATTCCTCAGATTTATTGCTTCTCTTTAGAATGAAGTGACAGATAAGAAAGTAAAATCAGTGAAAAGAACCCGGAGCTTTAGCTTAGGAGATTTTTGTTCTAGTCATGATGCTGTGTGCTCTGAATTTCAGTTTAAAAAAGTACAGAAGTTTGGTGGCATTTGGAACAGGATTTTAGTTCTGCTTCTCTTTCTAGCAAAGTTTACTTAAGAAACCACAAACAAAGCAACAACTTTGTTAGCAGTCTCAGGAAAAAAAACCCCAAACACCAAAAGTGTACAAAAGTAAAGTATATGTTAAATGCTGAAGGTCTGGATCACCAAGTTCTGTTTGAAGTGTAGCTAGGCTGTTGCTATGACACTATGGAAACAGTGTGAAAGACTTTTAAATACACATCTTAATATAAGTATCTAAAAGATACTTGGTCAAACTAGCAGGGTCCTTGGTATTGCTAATCTCACAGCTTTAATACAAGTCGACAGAGGTTGGGTGGGCTGTTTGTATTTGTTCTATGACGGCCATTGTCTTCAGTTTTTTACTTTGTCTTGAATGACTGTAATTCTGAGGAGTAAGTGCAGCTGTTGCTCCACCAAATGCACTGTAAGGATAAACACACCACACTTGTGGTTTGGAGAAGTGATTAGAGTAAGCATGATGAGAAACCTTTCCACAACTGGCACATGCGATACACATATTTACATTCTTGCAACAGAATGCTTTTCGTTGACTAGCACAGCCAAGTTTCATCATAGCTACAACAAGAGCGGCAATATTGGCTTTATACATCACATTCATTCACAGTCCCAGGTCATGGATGATTTTCTTGTGTGATCTGAGTGCCAAAGACACAGGTAAGTGCTTGGCCAATTTAGGCCTAGTAGCAAATAATCACATTAAGGAAGTTTTAGACAGTAAAATTATTGCCAGTTCACCAGGGGGAGTTTACACCCTTTCTATAATTTAGCTTGTTTTCAGAGCTACCCAGAAACTATTTGTACAGGTTTTATAAAATCTTCTCGCTTCAGAGAGGTGACGGTAAAGACACCTGGTACTTGCCAGCAAACTGATTACAGGGGGAGTGGAAGACTGGAAGCTGGCTTTAACTGCTGGTGGTTCGCATGTGTACATTTTGATGAGGGAGATAGTGCTATGACATAGTTTTAGAAAAACCTTCAGCTTTGTGCATAAAGTGAAGCAGTCTGATCTATATTAATAACCTTGACTATTAGATTGTATGATTAAATTGAAATTAAAGTATGTAATGTATGCCCCCTGCTGGATTTTTGAGTATTTTAGTTAAAAAATGCAGAGCGTGTGTGTATATATGACAGTAAATGTGTTTAGCACGAGTGATAAAAAGAACAATATATTAAGTCGGCATACTATATGTTTTACACAGATGGACTGTTTTCTGGCTTTTCTAGTTTCTGCACTGTATTTAAAATTCAGTACTATCTAGGGTGGGTTATTGGCATCTTGATCCTACTTTTAAAGGCTAGATCAATTTGTTCGGTGCAAGATTTTCAAAATAATCTCAGCAAAGACATTACCTACTTTTAAAAGTTAGAGCTTCCCACAGCAGGGAAGTCCTTGAAAGTACAGTAATTGGATCGATGCCTTTCATCGCTTCTCCCTTTGCGTGACATTTCAAATAAAGAGTTTAATCTAAACATATGCTCAAATCAATGCAAACTCTTAGATACATGTAACTAGGTATAAAATACATGGTTCAACCTGTGTCATTAATTATACCTGGCCTGGCTTACAGAGATAGTTTTAAAGTGTCCAAAATAAAAGTTGGCATTGCTTTGTTAGGTGCATTTAAAAGCCACTTTTGGTTATGCTAAAATAGCTCTGTGTCTGGATGAAGCCTCAGTGGAGTTAACATAGAATCATAGAATAGTTTGGGTGGAAGGGACCTTCTAAGGCCATCACCTTCAAAGTCCACCCCCCCGCCATGGGCATGGACATCTTCAACCAGACCAGGTTGCTCAGACCCCATCCAACCTGACCTGGAATGTTTCCATGGATGGGGCAGCCACCACCTCTCTGGGCAACCTGGGCCAGGATTTCACCACCCTCAACATAAAAAATTTCTTCCTTACATCTACTCTGAATCTTCCTTCTTTTAGTTTAAAGCCATTACCCCTTGTCTTGTCACAACAAGAGAGGCCCTGCTAAAAAGTTTGTCCCCATCTTTCTTATTAGGCCTCTTTAGGTACTGGAAGGGGCTATAAGGACTCCCCGGAGCCTTCTCTTCTCCAGGCTGAACAACCCCAACTCTCTCAGCCTGTCCTCATAGGAGATTATTCTGGACACTAGTGGAACATCAGAATTAGGTTAGTCTGCTCTGCAATTTCAGCAACATTGAAAGCAAGCAGTTAATGATCAGCCTAGTCATAGTTTTGCTTTGCCTCATGAATCAGAAGCATTCTGAGTGTCTGTGACCACAGCTTTATATCCCTCCTGCATCAGTTAGCATATATTGTTCATTTTCCTTGCTTGCCTTGCACCCCATTCTCTGCTGCGTCTTGAATCTTTAGGTCCTTCTCCTCTCAGACTAATGGCTTCAGTTCTAATGTCAACCATGTCTTCTGAAGCCTATAGTTTTCTTTGGCTAACTCTGAAATACCTGCATTTTTCTAAAAGACAGCGTTTCTTCAGCTGAAACCCGTTTTTTTCTCCTCTGGAATATATGCAGATTTCTATTTACACAGCAGCTGGCATGAGAGGTGCTGTAGTTACCAGTTTTAATGATCACTGAGAGAATTTAGCTACTGTGAAATTAAAGATCATTTGCAGCTTTCTAGCTGTCACTGCCCTGTATTTGCAGGCAACAATTGCAGTTGCTTCTCACTTTCCTGTCTCAGACCAGCTCAACTTCTTTTGACCAATGCTACTTGCT
Organism: Charadrius vociferus; assembly: GCF_000708025.1. NCBI lineage: Eukaryota > Metazoa > Chordata > Aves > Charadriiformes > Charadriidae > Charadrius > Charadrius vociferus. Next base: position 59,532 of record NW_009647692.1, read on the forward strand.
TCTTTATCACTCTGCAATCTCTTTGAACCTTGTTGGGAACTCTGAGAAACCCTGCTCTGATCTAAACTACATCAGGGCTATATGGAAGGGGCGTAACTGTACCATCTGGGGTAATGCTCTTTTGTCTCCTGCATTTCTTCTGTTTGGCTCCCAATCTCTTTTGTCACAGGGAACAATGTAGTTGCCACCAAGACGGGATATGCTGCCAAGGCTATTTTATGACTGAGATTTTAGATAGCTAGGTACTTCACACGTCTTTCATTTGCTTTCACAATCTTTAAGCATTTCTGCAATAAATCGATAAAAATTACTCTCCGAAGCTGCGGGACCTATCTCAATTAATGTACAAAGAATACATTTTTATTTCCAGACAGATCTTAACCCAGATTGGGTGAAAGGCAGCACCACTGGCTTGTGCACGCCGCGCTGCTTCCACCTGCTGCAACAGCAGAAGGATGCTGGAGGCAGTTACTGTTCCCATAGCAACTGGTTTGTTTACCTCCCAAGCAGCTCTGAGCCACCTCCTGGAATATTTAATCGCACATTTAAAAAGAAATATGTGCTGCTGCTGTGGAGATTGAGGCTGTGAGTTGGGAGCAAACCGCTTCCAGCGAAGGGGAGTTGAGGACGTGGCACCGAGCCAGGGTTTGACCTCGGGAGCCGTCCAGGTTGGGTGCAGCATCGGCCACGAGGTGTGTGAGGGAGAAGGGGGATTGGTTTCAGGGTGCCTGTGCTGGCGTGTGGGCAAAGCTGTGTGTTGCTGAGGAGCATCTGTGTGCATTTGCGGTGTGAAGTTGTCTCAGGAACACTGGATGAGCACTGTGCAAGAACAGGAAAACTGATAATCAAACTGCTGTGACTTTGCGTGTATTTGAGGCATTGGTCACCCTACCAATGTGCTTTGTTCTTTGTTCTGCTTTAGCCCTTCCAAGGCTTTTCCATTTCCTCATTTATCTGCTGTATTTCCTCCTTCAGGCTTTCACGTCCTGTTTTCTCCCTTTGTTTTTCCCTAATGGCCATTACATTTCTTTTTTACAACCTAGAGTTCACCTACCTCTCCAGCCATATTCTTAAAAGGTATTTACTTCTCCGACCTGTGGGAGACTATTTATCTTTAATATTTGTTCACTTTTTCTCAGTTTTCTGTTGAAAGAGAGATGCTAAATCTTGTATAATTATGTATCTTTTACAAGGTTAAGCTGATTAGGTTGGGATGCTTTATTAACCCATTTAAAGTAAAGCTATGCAAATAAAGATTTTGTATTAAATTAGAAGAACAACAAACTGTTGAAAATGGGGTTGCTTGTACATTGTGATAAAGTTAGCTTTGTAAAAGCGATTCTCAAGACCTTACAACCCTATTGGGCAATGCGTTATTTGGAAATGGGATGTATAGCTGAGACCTAACCAAAGAGTAACAGCTGTTCAAGATGTAAGTTAGCTGAGTTAGTAAAATGTTGCAAAACAGGTAGTAATAGATTACTAATGAAAACAAATTAGTAGTACGCATGCATCAAAGCTTGCCAAAGAAGAAAATTCAACTAGCGAACAACTGATGAAGAGGAGGATACGACCATCAGATGAAGTAAACAACCACCAGAGTGACTGTAGTTCCTGAGAAAAGGAGCTAGATAGCAACAAAGGCTGTAGAATAATCGACTTAATGTTTACAGAATGAGTGTGATCATGTTAATGATTTCGAGAAAGATCAATGAATATTTAACACTTTTGTAAATATAAACTTCTTGAAGTCGTCGCTGGTTAGGAGCACTTATGAGGAGAAATCCCAGTGCAACCCCAGCGCTGTAATAAAGAACACCGACCCAACAGTCTCATTGGCTGTTGAGTTCATTTCTATGTTTCACTGTGATTGCCCATTTAGTGATTCTGTCCTTCTCCACAGGTCTCCTTTTCTTTCCCTTCTCTTCTCCCTCCTATCGCAGACAGCCCATCTTCTCCGTTCCCCTTCCTAGCCTCTTACTCTCTCTCATCCTAGCTTCCATTCCCAAATTCTTCTATTTCTTCATTCTCCCATTGCAAACTCTCTTCCCCCACACTTAGCAAAGTCTTGGGGAACCTTGAGAAAGAAGTCTTGTCTTTTCATACCTGTGTCATCTTGCAGGTAAAAGGGGCAAGAATTTTTCTCCCCTCATGGACCTTCTTGGCCTTCTCCCCTTCTTGCTTCTGCAGCCAAATATAATGCTATTCCTCTTTACAGGTTCCACATTCCAAGAACTGACCTGTTTTATATCCAGAAACTTCCCAAAAAACAATGGCCAGACTGTTGCAACCTCCACCCAAGTTTCATCCCTCAGAATGGGACATTGCAAACAAGATGCAGTGTGCCAGCACAGAGTCTCAGAAATCCAGGTCAGAGCGTGTGATAGCTGAGAGCCGGAGGCTGTTGGATGAAATAGAAAAGACAACTCAGAAAACCCAAAGTGATGTCAACAAGAAAATAGGTAATCCCATGTGTTCTGCAAGTGTCAGGATGTGTCATTTGAGTTATATGTTTAAGATGGACTTAGAAAATTAGTTGATAGTGCATAGGAATGAATATATGTCAACGCCACACTCTGCCATATGAAGAAAATTCGTAATATTTTAAAAAATACTTTGAGGAAGATTCTTTATTTTATAACAAATTAATTAGTTCTCCAAAACACACAGAAGGCTATTCCAACCAAACCTCCTGACACAGGGTTGCAAAACTGTCTCCACATATCAGTCTACAGCGCTACATGTGCTCCACTATGGAATAAGTCTGGTTTTAGCCATATCTAAGATCTGACCCACAGTGCTCTTGCATATAAGATGGGCTTGTATTAATACCCGTTTGCAATTTTCATTTGACAGAACAGAGACAGGAAGAAATAAAATTCTGGAAGCAAGAATTAAATAACAAACTTGAACAAATTGTTCATGAGACAGAGATACTGTTGACTTTCAAGACTAGGCTGGAGAAATCTTTGGAGAGCTGTAAAGAGCCACTTGCCGTTGCCCAAAAGTGTCTCCTGAACAGGTGAGAATATTAAGAAAAGCATTCAGGGAGAGGAAAAAAATCTAGGTAATGAACCTTTAACAAATAATAAAAAAGGCTGCAAACTAAGGGCCTGCCTCTCTTTGCAGTGGAGTCACAGTCTGATTTAGGTGGTGTAACACCAGAGAACCAAGGGCATAAAGGAAAAGCTTCCCATGTGGCAAGGAAAAGCTTTCCATTTGGAAAACTGGGATTCATCATATTCTGTTAGCTGCAAGCATTTGAACAATGTGGCTGAAGGGTTTTCCTCTTTTTGTTTAGGCAGAGGCGAGCTGGGATTGACTTGGTGCACGATGAAGTGGAACAGGAACTGGTGAAGGAAGCTGAAGTCCTCCAAGGGGTTATTGCTTTGCTTGAACGTACATTGGAACAAACCAATGAGCAAATCAGGTGCAGAGGCAAAGACTGTAACTGAACACTGATTAGCTGAAAAGTAGGACAGCCATAATCCTGAGAAGTTGTAGGGTCAGGCTGAGCACAGGTCCAAAGTTACTTTCAGTGCTAAACAGTTACAGGAGGTCAGTGCTAATTCACGCCATTTGATCAGTAGTGGTGAGAAGTTCTGTTCGTTAGAACTCAAAATACCTGCAAATGATTCCTGGGCTTCTCATGATCCAGTCCTGTGCCTTTAATTCCAATGGGAATTGTACCATCAATTGATATGGAGGAAGCTTCATGCTCTACACTTTGGGACTTTGCAACTAACAGTCCATACATGAAGAATTCCATAACAGCATTTGTATTACCTAATGAATGTATGCATGCATGTTAGGGACACCTGTGAATGCCTACATTTTGGCTTAGCGTCCGGTTGTTTCTTCTCCTAGACTAAACCGTTCAGCAAAATACAACCTGGAAATGGATCTGAAGGACAAGTTCACAGCTTTGATGATTGATGATTACTGTGCTAGCTTGACAAACAACACTCCTGATATCAGATATGCTGATAATGCAGTGAAAATAGAAGGAAAGTAAGTGGTTATTTAGTTCAATGAACATGATAATTATACAGCTAGGTGTTCCAGTAATAAGGTGTTCCAATAATAGCAAGATTAAAGTAATTTTGTGTAAAACAGACTATATGTGTCCATCATCTGTCTGTTGTAGATAGATTGATTTTTATACTTCTGTCCATCACTTTATTATCTGTGTAGTAAGTCTGTGAAATAAGCCACAGTAATCATGTTCCCAACGAACTGCAGTACTAAAAGTTTCCGAGGCTCTCAGTTAGCTAAGGAAGTATTTCACACATTGTTTAAACCCAGAACAGATTTAGCAATCTAACGTCCTCTCCTCTCCCAGGGTGTCCTAGTGGGGAGGGTGCTGGACTGGGGCACATGAGGTGCGGAGTTAATTTCTGACTCAGTCATTAACCTGTCAAATGTGCCTCTTCTGTGTGGGTTAGCGTGAATGGTTTAGATGGAGAAATAGCTACCACAGAAAAGTGGGCTGAAAAGGAGAAACATACTGAGAAAGCAGTGTGTGCACCTCCCAAGGACACTGTTGGCTCTGCCAGAACTGATGAACTTGGAACACCAAGAGACTGACAGGTCTTGCTGCTAGTACGTTAGCGTGCATCAACAACAGGTTGTATACCTCAGACCACATCCAAAATGGTGTTGGCTGCTATATGCAAATGACAATCGCAGCTTTATGTATCTACCCAATGAAACAAGGAACCTGCTGAGGAACTTTCCAAACACCAGCCTGCAAGCCACTGGTGCACAACTGTGACACTCTAATTCTGGGGCTACAGCTGGGGGTTGCCTTCCCAACTATTGCTCCAACCTGTACCAGTACTGTAAGTGGCTGTCTTATAGGTGGTCAACTGCGTGAAAGAAAAAGTGAATGTTTTGTGTGACTAGTTACCTGCTATTAATAGTAACAGATAAATTATATTAGTAATAACAGCTTGCTTCATGAAAGGTGTTCCAAGAAATATTGGTTATTAGCGTGATTCCCCCACAACAACTTAATCCTTTATCAGAGAAAGGAAAGTTATAGCAAAGTTGCTCTGTGACTTTAGCAAATTAGTTTCCATCCTACCATTGTCTATTTTGTTCTGAAATGTTTGCAACAGAGAGGGTCTTAATTTTGTATTTGTAGAATACACAACTGTCACGTGTAGTTAATAGTACTGCTTTGTTCTTGGTTTTGTGGAGTAATTATATAATTAAGAAGTCACAGAGGGCCTAATGCTGCCAGGTGATGACCTTTTATTTTGAATCTCTTTCAGTTTTGTTAGCCCTGAAGACTGGGTAGATTTCTCAAACATAAATGTTGAAAAGGCTGACAAGCAGAGAAACAATTCTTTGGCACTGAGGGTGCTGATTGATGGCATCCTCTCACAGACAGCGAATGACATACGCAAACAATGTGAGATGGTGAACGTTGCGTTTAGAAATAGGGTGAAGGAAGTCAAGGATGCCAAGCATAAGCTAGAGACACTCCTTGCAATGGTAAGTGAGTGGTAGGGGACAGTCAGTGAAAAGGTGAAAACAATGGGCTTGGGTTATCTACCCATTTTTTCTATCCAGTGTCTTGAGCTACTTTGCTTTAACAATTTTACCTTTGCAATATTGGCAACCACATTCCCCCCCCCAAAAAAAAAAAGTTTTATCCTCTCAGCTCTGTGTGCACTACTACAGAAGTGAATTTCTGGAATCACTGACTTGATGTAGTTGTTGCTGTAGACACCAGTAAAGTCAGGATTTCCTTTGTGATTTTTAGTTACATGGCACTCCTATATAATTTTCACAACTGTGATTTAAGAGCCTAATAACTTATAAAATCAGGGTCAATGTGCTCGAAATCTGATACATCAAAGCTGAGTGTTAATGTTAAAAATTAATTGCTGAGTGTAAATCTCCAGTTTCACTCATAACAGTGTCACCTGCTTTCCAATGAAGGAATCCTAATCCTGGCTGACTTTTGCAAAATATCGTTTGATGAAATAACATTTTAACACAATGAGTGTTACTGTGATTGTTATAACTATTAAAGAAGATTTTGATTATTTCACCTATTGTAAGAAACAGTGTGCAAAACTTCCTTATGTTGGATTTGTTAAGGTGATGGATGAGACTGCCTCACAGGAGAAGAACATTGCAGCCTTAAAGAAAGCAATTGCTGATAAAGAAGGACCTGTTAAAGTGGCTCAAACCCGCTTGGAAGCAAGGAACCATCGCCCCAATGTAGAATTGTGTTACGACACAGTGCAATACAGGTTGACTAGTGAAGTTCAAGAGATTACAAAAAATATTCAGAGGCAAGTGGAAATGATGAAAGAGGGGAAAATCTGTGGTATAGATTCCTGGTTAATCTAATGAATCTCCCCAAAAGGCTGAGAATTGCTTTTCCCTTAAGAGCAGGACACTTAAGGGAAGCTGCGTGGATATTGTCTCTCTGTGAATCCCCTTCCATCTGTTTTTTCACTCAGAATTCTTATCCTATATGAAAAAACCCTATGTATGTATTTTCCACTAATGTCTGTCTGTATTTTTCCTGTTAGATTAAAGGACACACTGGCACAGGCTGAGACAGAGCTGAAAGGTCTGAGCCGCCGACAGCTTTCCTTGGAGGAGGAGATCCAGGTCAAGGAAAATACATTGTACATTGATGAAGTGCTCTGCATGCAAATGAGAGAGTCTTTTTACATTATCAGCTTCTGAAGCCACC
>NW_009647692.1:66280-70844 GCF_000708025.1 Charadrius vociferus
TTTATTGGTTTGGCTCAATGCTGTCATGGTTCTAGTTGTGCAAGGTAATTAAAACAGATCTAGTACCTACAGCTACCTGTTTCACAGCTATCTATGCTCTAGAACACCTGATGAAATCTCCCACTTGGCAATAAAATTCCAGAATAAGAAGAAATGTCCCTTCTTCCCTGTTATTTATCTCATGTACAACCATTATCTTTTTGCATTGAAAGGTCTAGAAGCTGTGGAAGTCAGAGCAGGAGTTTCCTCATAAGTCACCTGTTGGAAAGCTGGACAAGTGGGAGGGGTGACTCTCAGGACTAGCCATGGTATGTTTTGTTCTTAACATCTGCTGTTAAGAACTAGGCACAGGCTGTATATCAGACTTAACAGGATGTTGGGACTGGTGATACACTGGATAGTGCATCTGACTGCATATGAATCAAGATCAAGCCAAGGCTGACTTTGGGCTAATCACTTCCTCACCCCATGTCTGTTTCCCTATTTGTACAATGGAAATGACGAGATGGACTTCATTGGTAAGGTGTTTGAAGCTCTACCATGAGAAATGATGAAAAAAGAGGAGGGCCTTATTTTTCCTAGAGATGCCTGTAAGTGTGGAAAAGGGCTCGCTGTGTCCTTGGGTTCTGGTAAGGAAAAGCAAAGCAAGGGCAAGAATAAATGATTCTGGAGACTTAGGAGGCTGGTTCCCAAGGCCAACATTTTAACGCATGGAGTGTTAAATTGTCCCTTGCCTTTCTCTTGCTGTAATGGTGTGTCCCTTTCAGAAGCACTGCTGTTAAGATTCAAATCCCTTACTAATACCCTCCAAAGGATCTGTTCATTGCTTTCAGATATCACTGTCTTCCTGTGGTTTACACCATTGGGTAGGTGATGACAAAATAATTAAGCTCTGAGTCAATCAGGTATTTGAATTTCCTGTAAATATTGCACAACAGCTGATCCTCCTCACTGGTCTCTTGTCAGGCTCTGTAAATCCTGATCTGTATGCAAAAAATGACAGTCATGTCTCTCATACATGGAGCCAGCTCAGCCCTCATGAAAAGAAGCCTTTGTGACTAATGAGGAATCTAGAGAAGCCAAATTCCTTGGTTTTGAATAAAATCTTGAGGTTTTACTTTTTTCACTCCAAACTGATGGAAAACATCATCTCCTGACAAAGAATTTTTGCAAAGTGCAAGGTTCCTTTTACAGGAAGGTGGAGACTGAAGAAATCCTCAATATTGATTTCAGATACAAAGCTTTTATTTGTCAAGCAGCTCAGAGAATTCAGAAGCTCACAGCCTTCTTCCAAGGTTACTCTTCCTCTTTTTAAGTTGAGATAATCAAGGTGTTTGCTCATTCTTTTCAAGAAGGTAGCTAAGTTCTTGAGAAACTGAGCCCTGATCACATTTTTCCAGATCAAGTGGTCTAATGCCAGGTACTCAATGCTCAGGGTACTAGGTGACTGTTACAATTGACCAGGTGTGAAAGAAGACCTCTCAAAGTCACTTGAAATTTTTGGGTAAAGGCAGTATTGTAAGGAGTCCATAACTTGATCTCCAGGCGCTCCAAATACTTGGCAAATTTCTTGACATACCACAGTGCACGTTGCAATTCCAATGTGTCTTCCCTTGATGGTCGGCCATAAAATGTTATGGTTTTACTTCTCCAGAGGGATCCCGAGTGCATGACCCAATTCCATTTTTTACAGACCAAGGCAGCATGAGATCTGTCCCTGTTGTCTGACCAATGGAAGACATTCCTCAGACAGATATCTGGTACATATACCAGAGCTCAGGGGCTCTGTTCAGGTTCTCTGTCATCTTCCATTGAAAAGATAGTTTTTCACTTCTCTTTTGGGTGTTGAGCCAAACCTAGATGAAGAAAGCTGTGGGTAGATTTCTTGCCATTCCCAACAGAATAGGCTTTCAAGTAAAAGGGCGAAAGTCTGCTTCTTCACATTCAAAACCAACAATCCTTTCTTGCCTCTGTACTCAAGCTGTCAGGGTCAAACAAGCTCTTGGGTCTAAACTATAGTCTAACCTGAATCAAAATTAAAAAAAAACTAATGAGTGAAGAACAATCACAGTACAAGCACAGGACACATCTTTTAACTTTTTGGCCTTCAGTCTAGCTAAACAGTGAAATGGTATCAACTGCAATAAGAACAGCCACAGCCTCTAGAAACCTTTGGTTACCATCAGCTGTAGTTGATAATAGTTTATGGCCTGATGCCTAGTGTCCAGAAGTATCCAGTGCTTTGGGCTGTACACATTTGAACAGTACTGTTCATGCAAAACTAGTGCAAATTATTTTTCTTATCCTTCTGATGGCAATCATCCGAGGTGGTATCCAGCCATAGATTAAGGTACAATCCCTGTTGAGAGTAATAAGCAATACAAGCTGTTCCATCACTTGGTTCAAGCAGGATGTTCAGTCATTGTGCTCCAGTAGACAGGGAGAATGCTGGTGAGTCAGATGACCAACCGGGTAGTGATAAAACACGTAAGTAAAAACAACCACAACGCAAGAAGTTACCAGTTCCACACTCAAGGCTGTGTTAAGTAATCAGCTCCCTGCGCACTCTTCCAGCTTTCATAGTTTCTCTCCAGAGTTCAAGATTTGTTTTCTGTGCCTCTGACCCCTCCCTCCGCAAAGTTCAGCAATTGCCATAAAGCAAAGAGGTACCGTTTGTGATGCCATGAGAACTGAACGTATGCAAGAGCAAACAGTGAACAAAGCTGACTCGAGCCAAATCATTTGGGCTATGGTGAAGACAGTGAAAAGGAAAAGCAGGCTTGTTTGGTAGTCCCTTAGGAAGTGAGAAATACAGGCCACAATCTACAAGCCAGGTGCAGACTGTACATCCTGTCTTGTCACTTTTCACCCACCAGATAAGTGGATCAAGCAGCTGAGCAATGAACAGCCAAGAGGGGGACCTGATGCATCCTCTGTCTTTTCAGCTATGAATTGCAAACTTCAGCTGTGAAATGCAAACTACATCCCACTGGCCTGTTAAGTGCTTGTTTTCAAGAGGCCTTTTGCAGATCAGGCTATTAGTTTGCTCTGTAAACAGCCAAAGGGTATGAAAAGCTAGTGTTATGTTAGCACCTTTGCAGAGAGGCAAAAATTCAGCATGTATTTTCTTCCCACCTCTATAATGCATGTGTCTTATCATGTCCACTTGGTAAATCATTCCTTAGCTCTTGGGGAAACTGGAAAAACATCTAGTGATATTTTCTTATGGTCTACCCCAAAATCAAGGCTTATTGGCTGACAGGACCACAAAATGATGCGACTCAAAAGCAGAGAATATCCATCTCCAAACAATCCTTTGCATGTGCTGTTCTGTTGGGTAACAAAGTTGAAATGGATGGAAACAACAGGGTCCCCATAAGATGAAGAAAACATGCAGATCGCTGAGACTGTTTACAACTACAAAGGCTCAGACATTTCTATTTTCATTTTCTAAACAGGCATGAAAGGACAGGCTGACTGTCCAGTTCGGGTCCAGCCTGCTGCTTCCCTTTTGGCCTACAGTTCTTCTGTCACACCCATTATCTCTCTGCCCGTAGAGCTGTCTGTTCAATTAGCACCATGTCTATTCTTAGGGATTACCTCATGCCAAGCCAAACCCCCAGCTCTCAAAACAACCCTTAGAAATGGAGCATGTGGATCTAATTACTTGTATTTAGTACCCCTATCTAGCCCCCAAGAGCTCTTTGTTTTGCAGAACTGTCAGTCGTTTAGGTCTTTAGATGAATGACCCCATTTTGCCTGTCCAGGCAAAGCTTTGAGCCAAGTCTTAAAATATGGTGGCTCAAGCTGCAGTTTGCTACTGAGAAGAGCCTGAAACTTTCCCTATGGAGAAGGGCAGTGAGGGGTGGTGAAGAGGCATAACACATCTGCAATATCTGGAAGCCATAAAGCCGATGGGCAGTGGGGAAGCAGAACAACATGTAGGGCTATAATACATAGAAGCACATCTATTAATAAGGGATATTTATTGAGCTATACTCAGCCATATTATAGTGGGGATACAAAGGGGTGCAAACAACATCACGTGGAGCTTTTTTTGAACCATAGCTGTTGGAAATTTACAGGAAGTACGTTTATAGGAAGGCAATGGTGGAACTCAGGAGGTATCCTGCAGTGTTACTGTGTTGGCTTGCCCAGGGCTCCGCTCCAAGAGAGGTCTCTCCAGCTGTCAGCTCGGAATCCCAAAACACCCTAGAAGTCGCTATAGCTCTTTCCAGCGCAATTTTTCAGGTAGAAGTGTTTTAAAGATAAATGTTTTGCATGTCTTGTTTTCCTCTAGGGTAGGATTAAAAAAACCCAACCCACATTCTCTGCACGTGGCCTTTCGATGCTGCCATGTTTGCTACACAGGACACCCAAAATGGTTTCCAGTACAACACCGTGCAGTTACCCCAGCCGCCAACAAAAACCTTCCAAGGCATTGGCACGATTAAGTACCAGAAGAGAAGCCGTGGCTTGGACACCCAAGCGAGCAACCGGGACTCTGAGCCCTTCCATGACTCCTGCTGAGGTGGCTCTCCAGGCCTCGGGTCCGCACAGGCCC
>NW_009647692.1:71397-79553 GCF_000708025.1 Charadrius vociferus
CGGGAGCGCGAACTGCCCGGGGGAGCCGCGGGGCCCGGCCGTCCGCGGCCTGTCCGCCGTGGCTGCGCAGAAGCTGCCGGTTGCCTCTGCTGCGGGGCCCAGGTGGACTGGAGCAGCGCGTCGTATTGTGCAGTGCCAGTTTGATAACAGATAACCGTAACCCTGGGACGGTAGCTGCTCCCTTCAAGGCACTTCACCCGAGTAATATTTTCTAGCATAAAGCAATCAACAGTAGTTAGCGGTTCATCAAAAGGAAGCTGGATAGGCTGCGAGCTAGTAAGAGAAGTGGCTGGTTTCCCCATTACTAGCTTTTCCTTTTTGCCACGTGCAGAATGCATTGGAGGTATTAGTATCTCAAACACCTTCTGGATGAAAAGATTTCAGTAAGCCTTATTGCTTTCTGACAGAAATAAGGACACTTGTGAGAGATGGAGACAATTTGGGAGATCAGATAGGAAAGCCTATTGATACTTCTTACTAATATGTGGTATAATGATGGTAGAGACCTCCCAGCTTTTTTTATTAACAGTAATCTGCAATGAAGTATTAGTAAAATTAATTCACTCTCAATTCATATTGCTAAAATACATTTGCATTTCAATTGCTTCTTAGAAGTAATTCGCTAGCAGTATCCTAACTTGAGAGCTAGTGAAAATTGTTTAAACTACAGATACGTATATATGTTCAAATTGTTGCATACCCTATAGATAAAAGGCATTTTAGCCCTTCCCAACAATGTCTTCTGCCAGTAACAATCCTGTCCGTTTCAGGACTTATGTATCCACAATGATAACTGTGACTGAAGTGTGGGTCTTCAGCTAGCAACTCAGGTATGAGACAATAGCACCTGTGTAAACTTGTCTGGCAGTGGAAAGCTGTTTTTTTGATTAATGAAGGAAAAAATCTGGGATATGAGACCTTAGTCTGAGACACCAACAAGAAACTTGCAGTTACAGAGTATTCTGCCTTACAAGCTTGAGGCTCGCAACTTACCGGGTCTGATGTCCAGTGCTGGAAATGCAGTATAAGACTTCTTCATGGACGTGCACAGACCTAAACAGCTGTAGAAATCAATGCTGTTCTCCTTCAAGCCTCCAAGTAAAAGTCAACTCAGCTCTGGTTTTGTTGTTTCAGGCAAATGTAACTGAGTATATTGTATAACACTTTCTATGTCACCTTTTTCACACTGCCCCGTACCTTGTTCTGTCTAATTCTTGCTCTCATTTTGATCGTTTCAGAAATAACATTGACCAAGAACGGGAACAAGATGGTATCTGTACTCCAAACTGTCAAGGCAAAGATGGCCTGGCGGAAACACCAGCTCCTACCTGACTTCGATGAGAATGAGAGCCCTGTACCTGACAAATTCAAGAGAAGGGCTTCTTTGAGTTCTCTCAATACCATCCGCATGTCTCTAAGGAAGCGAGTACCATTAAAGAACGTAGATCTGAATTTTCATAAGACCCCAACTTGGGAAAGTCTGGAAGCAAGACAGAAGTGCCAAACTCTTCAGAGTATTAAAAGAACAGCAAAAAATGCTTTTGGAACAGTATCCCAGGTACCTTGCAGTGGAGTGTGGATAGAGTTTAGTTTTTGCTTCAACTTCAGTGAAGCTTAGGCTTTCTGGACTCTGTACAGAATGCTGTATTCCAGAGCGTGTATCCCACACACTTGCACACTGTAATGTTGTCTCATAGATACTAACTAGTAAAATCTTTAATATTCTTTCTAAAGTATAGACAGGCAAATTATGGATCTGGCAGAATAGGGAGGAAGGTGAAAAGAAGAAATATGAGATGTAGTTACATCAAAACTTTCATTTTATTACTAAGTAAATGCTTTTCCCCTACTGTATGTCATGATATATGGCAGAGCAGCCTTCACAAGGAGGAAGGTGAGTAGAGACTGCCATTCCTTGCAAAGAATTGTTTCTGAGAAATGTGCAGCTCTTTGGATCTTCAGATCCAAAGCGTTTAAAGTTTTTAACTCCTTTTCCTGTACCCATACTATTTATTAGCTCATTCTTCATTATGGTCAATCTAAATTTGGACTGACAAAAACTGCTAGATTGTAGCATGGTAGCAAACTCGAGCTTGCACTTCCCTTCGGTGGAGACCTGATTTTTAACCACATCATTTATATGTTAGGGAGCCTGGCTCTTTCCTGCATAAGAGCAGCAGGAGCTTTGTTCCAATGCCTGCTGAAGTCCTTGACGAGTTCCAAGGACTGGGGAAGCACATGACTCCAATGCAGATGGGTACAGACAGTGGAGAAGCACACATGCTAGACTAAAACTGATATGAGAAAGAAAGCTAGGGATTCAGCTCAAATTTTGTTGTCTTTCTGGTTCCAAACTGTAGACTGAGTTTGTTTAGCATAACTTGTCTGTTTAATGCTTTTTTCAGAAAATACAGAAGTCTTGCCAAAGCCCAGTTTGCTCAATGGTGACCTTTCCAGCTGAATCCATCAGCAGAAACTATGCAACCAGTTCTACCAAGACAAGAAGTACTACACCTCGAACCCCTTGCCATAAAAAGAGTGTTGCTCCAGCAGCCAGTTCCAAAGGGACCCCAAGATCTAGCAGAAGAGCCTTGCTTGGGCCAACAAGGGTGTCAGAACATAAAGAATGGAGGGGTTTCTCATCCTGGCTTGGTAAAGGTGCTGTCTCTCTCCGGAGATCACGAAGAGCAGCAGCACTGAAGAGCCCGTATTCATCACCTGCTTCTGCCAGCAGAAAGATGTAAGCCACATTCTTCTGTAAACCTTATTCCTTTTTTATTATTGCTGTGATTAGAATATCTTGCAAGGTGAAAGGCAAGATACGAAGGTGCCATCCCACTCCCCTGAAAGGGTGTGCTGTTCGAATAGTTAAGAAAGTAGTTACAGGTCCCTGTACAGATAGGGACTGAGTAGTGCATAAAGCTGAAACATGCAACTTAATTTTGTGCTGTGACAAGAACTTTTTAAAAATCACTCTCCCATGGGGTAAGTTTACACCATATCTCTGATGGGGACTGGTGCTGAGAAACTAGAGACATACCCGAGTTCTTTGCTGATGCCTTTCTGGTAAAGAAAAATGCTCTCAATGCATCTTACTCCTGCTTAGTGCTGTTTCCCAAAGTTGCTATTTGTATTGCAAAGATAACCTAGAATAGCTCCGCTTATGCTGAGCTCTTTATAGAGAGGAGAGAGAGTCTTGCCTCAAAGACTTAACACAAATCAGATAAAGGGATGTGAGCTAGGGAAATACTTCATAATGCACACATAGGTTTTTGTTTTGGTCAAAGTCATATGAAAAATGTCAAACTAGAAGCTGAATCCAAGCCTTGTGAATCCGAACCCACTGTTTGAATTGGAAGATAGCTGTCTTACATGAATGGAGATTTGAAGCAGTTGGTGAGTGGACTTAAGAGCATGACTGCTACAGCCCTAAACTTCTCTGGGTGAAGTCTGGAGGTAACTAGAGTTGTTACTGCAGGGACAGAGGTTTGGGTAGTGTCACCTAGTCAGTCTGTCCTGTTTGATCTTTAGTAACAACCATTCTGTTTGCAGAGTTTGACTGTGAGTTGCAGCTGGTCTCCTCAGGGATTTGCCAATTGAAGCATATCTCCCAGGCATTTGATGATGCTGTTGTGCAAGAGTAGACCTAAATGCCGCTAACTGTCCCTCAACTTTTAGCAACAGGCTACCTCCCACTTGGACATTGCCAACTGCAGGCTAAGTGATCCCTGTAAATCAGGATGAGGAATAGTTGCAGAACTTTCCCAGATGTGATGTAGCAGCGCCTGTCTTTCTTCAAGATACCTGTGCAGATTACATCTGTAGCTGGACCTGCAGCTTCTACAACCTGTCAGATGTTCTCTGGGTTTATTGCTGTGGAAGTCAGATTTTTCCCAGCAAGAGCCTACCTTTGACCTTGTGTGAGAACAGTACCTCCCTGCCTCTGTTTAAAAGACAAGCCAATTGAGGCGGGGGATGGGGAGGCGGGAACCCCATTGCACTGACTCTGTCATTGGTGCCTGCAAATTTATATGAAAATCCTTTTATTAGGTAGCATTATGTTAACAAATAGTGCATAGTACCCATAACTCAAAGGTTTAGAGGATGCAGAAGCCTCTTATACAACACCTTGGTTAATCCATGAGGTGGTAGGCTGCTGTGTTTGTGAAGCTTATGTCATTCTGAATTAGATGTATTAAAACAGTAAAAACTAAGGGTCAGAAGTCTTGTCACAGGGCAATTCCCTAAACCTCTTCCTCTCTTAAAACACTTGATATCAAGTATTCAATAATTAAATGTCAAGCACCTAAAATCCTCTACAGAGAGCTTAGCATTAAGTGCTTTTATCTGCAAAGATGTAAGGGCTTAAAATCCTACATTGTTCCAAAAATTCAATTTTTGCCAATGAGACCATTTCTAGATAACTATAGGTTAAATCTTGTATTAAGTTAATGACCACATCCATTGAAAGTTCACTAAATCTCACTCCTAATGTTCTCCCATCTGTTAGTGATATGACAGTTTCTCTCATTCGTAACTGAAGATAGTATCAACCAGGTAAAGTAGTTGTTCACTTACCTTGTTTATACCTGCATGCGTCTGTAGGGAGAAAACCTGCTGTTTGGAGACAGAAAGGCTTGTTAACTCATGCTTCCTTAAAGTATTATTATGCAGAACCATGGGGTTCTTCCCTCATATTCACTGAGGCTGTCTCTGCTACAGCAGATCCTTGTGCAGTTATAAAACTTCACCTCTACATTGTGGATTAGTGAAACCTTGTGGGTTTGGAATGAACTGCAAGTTGGACTTCTATGCAAACAGCAGCTTTTCTCACCCTGGACCAGAAAACTACTGGTACTAATGTCGTTGTC
Source organism: Charadrius vociferus (assembly GCF_000708025.1). Lineage (NCBI taxonomy): Eukaryota > Metazoa > Chordata > Aves > Charadriiformes > Charadriidae > Charadrius > Charadrius vociferus. The sequence continues at coordinate 76,269 of NW_009647692.1, forward strand.
ACTCAACCTCAGTTCTCACTGATTACTAATGAAGATCACAAAGCATGACAGAACAAACTATTACCCTGAGCTGTCTAATTTTACAGCCTTTCTTTTTCATCCCTACCATTGTCTTAGCAGTTAAGACTATGCTATCACAATAACAGCAGTGGATACCTGTATTGCTGGCATTTTTAAAGACAGCTATTATACCTAAATGGATGGGAACAGGAATTCTTTACTGTAAGTTTCTAAACATCACTTCTAATGTCAATTCATTGAACCACTACCAGGTAAATGCCTCTATTATCTTCACTGAGATCTGTATTGTGACATTAATATCTTCACCCATTATGTTGGAAATGTTCTTTTTGTTAAAGGGGAAGTTACAACCTGAATACTATGTCCTATTTTAGCAATAAAGATAGGTGTAAGACGTTTATTGCTGTAACTTTTCAGGTAAAAACAAGAGCAGTTTTAAATGCTTGACTGAAGCTTTAAACAGTGATGTTGAACTGCTTCCACTAAGCAGTTTGGTCCAGTTCTCCTGCATGTGTAGATGCATACAATGTTTTCTGTCACTGGCTGGTTTGTAGGTTACCTACTGGAATAATTGTGATATAAACCTTTTTTTGGAGGTGCCCTTACAGTCTTGCATATGATTTTCTGCTCTAGTATCCAATTGCTGTGAGTTTTAGTGTTACAGCTCCCTTTTAATCTTTTCCATGATGAAACAAACCTTGATCTCAAGCTCTTTGTAACTGCCAGCTCCATGTATTGTTCTAATGTTTTTCATTTTAATGAATTAGATTACATCACAAGAAATGCTTCTGTTGCTAGTTAGTCTTGCAGTACCTAATTGATGTACTGCCACTTATGCTCACTGAAGGTAACAAAATATTTTCTTGCTAGTGTTTAGAACTATTAATACAGTGGAAGTGTACAGGTGACAGACCTCTTCCTTGCTCCCATCTAACAGTTTTCCAGCAATTTGCGTGACAACCAGTTAATTAACCTACTGACTTCATGCTGCTAATGGCAATCTTGTTGTTTTTCTGCAGGCAACACACAGTATCAAACTACTACTATCTAATGGCACAAAACTTACAGGCTGCATGTCGATCTCGGAAACTTTCTCAAGCTATTGGAAGGCAAGCGAAGAAACTCCATCGAGCACTTGGTACCTAGACAGAGATGGCTGTAACTATATTAGTTTATCAGCATATATAAAGGAGATCTCCGTGTAGCACTTGAAAGGGTGCACTCTATACATTGAACAAGCCATTACATTTTATAATCTTTCTTGACAAAGCAGCTCAGGACTTCCCTTCCCTTGCTTTCTTTTTTCAAGTGAACAGGAGAATCAAAGTTGTACCAGTGTATTGTCTCCTGCTGAGATGAGGGACCATCTTGAATGTGACTTTCATAAGGCAGCAAGTACTTTGAAACTTATGTTGACCTGACCAGTATGAATGGCCGCAGCAAGGGCCACAGACTTACAAAGGGTGATCACAGGTAACAGTAGTATTCAGACTGGTATGCAATCGCCACAAGTTTTAGTATGAGTACTTTGTATACTAAAAGTACTGGTCCATTATTTTGAAAGCCTAACATTTTTTTTTCTGTATACATACAAACCAAAAGTTAAGCATCATGTTTAACTGGAAGTTAATAAAACAGTAGTGGCTTGTTTGAGTTCTGACCACACCTGCCATTCCAAGGCAACAGGTTTCTGCAGAGTCACTCATGTCACAAGAGAGGAGCCACATCAGGACTCTAATTCATGGCCTTAAGAATTGCTATTAGATTATCCTAACTAATCCTATTAGGGTTTATTTGATGAAGTATACTAAGCATTTGATACTTGTATTTTGCTTCTAATTTTTTTTTTAAAGTCACATCCATTTGACAAGCCTTTTTTGGTAGGTGATTCAGTTTAATAAAGTTTAGTTTTTCAAACTAAAGCAAAGATTGCTCAAGCTTTTAAACTTCAACACCAGGGCTGTTTTCCATGGTAGCAGCTTTGTGCAGGCTTCTCAAATTACATTCATTCTAAGATGAATCTTCCAGCAAAAAATTGACTTGGGAAACTTTGCTCTACATTTTTAAGATGCGCATGTAATTTAGTAAAACTGGAAGTACTAAAATGTTAATGGTATTAAGTACAAATACAGGAAGTAGTCATGGTCAATTCTGATTTATGTGAAAGTAATGATTTTAAGTTTGCTCCTGATTTTTTTCTTGTCAAACTAGACTGTGTTTTAAAATAGTGAAACAGTTTATGAGGCCTGGAAACATGAAAACAACCTTAACTTCCAGGCTTTCAGGTCACTGAAAGCTTTAGCTTGTGTTACTTCTTGATTTTGTGTTTGTGTGTGTCTTGTGTTGTGGTTTTGGGGTTTTTTAACCACCTTTCTATATGGAACAGTAGCTTGAAGTTATTCTTTGCGTGTACTGAAACTACTTCTATAAAGCTTTCACAAAGATGGTGTCTCATTATGGAAATATTTTCTTATATGACTTTTCCAAAGGAAGGAGGGTTGGAGTTTTATGAAGCGTCAGCCTGCAATCTAAGTATTATTTCAGATGTATTAAACAGCCTCTACTTAGACTGTTTCCACTGGCTACTAGGATGGGTACAATGATGGTCTAATACTTCCCACATCACTGGCAAGAAAAATCAGTGACACTAATTGCTTAAAGCCAAGGAAAATTTTATTTGAGTAATCTGTTATAAGATTTTAAAAACCAGCTCACATCAAAATCTATACCAGTTGTAGAAATCTTACTCCTTATTTCATATTAAGAAATTCATTATTGTACACTTTTGAATCTTTACAAGGCAGCCATAAGAAATATAAACATTTGTCACCAGATAGATAGAACCTTCTCACTGACAAACAATATTTAAAAGTATGCACTTAATAAAACTATAGACTGAAAGAACATGTACAATTTCAAGTTTCCTTGTATGAATTCAGTTGTAAGTGGACTGCCCCCTTCCCTCCCCCACAAATAGAAAAATAAGTTATGTAGAAGGCTTGGGGTTCTGTGAGAGGACTGCCATTCTGGGCCCTACACCAGTCCTCCCAGAATAACCTTATCTTTAAAGCTTGCAATCTGTGTATACCATGTCCCAGCACGTCACAGTAAACCTGCCTCTCTCCCCCTTAAGTTCTGTACATCCTTAAAAGTGAGAAAATGAGCTGCCAAATTTGTTTCATGTCCCTCACGCCCCACAATTCAGTTTCAAAGGTAGCTTATTGAGATAAATACAAATAAAGGGTAAACTGTAATTCCCTTACC
>NW_009647692.1:79610-119825 GCF_000708025.1 Charadrius vociferus
TCCATGGCACAGGATTCTAGCTGCTCCAGGCCATTTCTTTTTTCTGAAAAGAAAAAGCTCTTTTCATCCAGATAAATGTGGCGTTACCTCTATTTTTTATGAGGGCCTGAATTTAGGATCATCTGTAGGAACCTGTATTCACATGTGAGTGATTAAACATTGTGGAAGTCAAATTACCTTGTTAAACCCACAATTTCTGTTGAAGCTATGAATGCAGACCATGAGGAACCATTGCTCTTGGAGAAGCTGAGGAGGTAAGTTGGAAAGTTTTGTGTTTATGGGAATTCTATCCTGTACCAGCTCCAGATGAGGATAGAAAGTGCCACTTTCTCCCCTGCATGCCTAAAATGAATGATCCAGTACAGAATCTTGATTTCAGATCCCACGTGTCAAGCTCCAATCAGAAAAATGATGAAATACAATCATCTCTTCTCTCCGCTACTAAGACAATGAGCTTATTAAAAAGGTGCCCATACTCCAATTGTCTAGTACTTTTATGATGTACTCACCTTTCTGTGGCTTAGATGCAAGAAGGGGGAAAAAACCTGGGGAAAATTCTATTGGTTCAGTAACAATTCTTGCACATTTTAAAAACTGAAAATACCTATTGATTTCAGGTAGTATTAAAAATGCTCATAAACAAATTTAAGACAGGAAACAATATAGAAAGAAGGAAAAATTTCTTTTCTTCTGAATTTATTCCGTGAAGTACACGATGATACTTTAGATCTAAGTATTGGGGATCTGCTTAAATGCACACGATAGTACCCTGGACTAAAGACTGCAATGTGTAAATGGGACAACTTGTTCACTAATAATGGCAAACAAAGGCCATTTTGCAGAATGGTGGAGCTTTCAGATAAGGTGTAATTGTTCTGCTTATTTTAATAGTAGATTAGGTGTGTCACTTTTTTTTTTCCTCTAGTTTGATGATAGTTCCACATCCACATAACCATTGCAAACTTTAACTGTTTAGAAGTGACTTCCCTAGATACTAGAGGAACAGGTGAAGTAATCTGTAAGAACTAAGACTCTATTTTCATGTAAACAAATCAAAATGGCAGCTCTCATGAACCCCAATGAACAAGAAGAATTGTCAATGCCATGTCATTTTTACACCTAACAAAATTTTATGCTGAATAGATATAAACCATGCCACAAAACTAAATAGGAGTACTTTGGTCAAGCAAGAATCTGTTCCAAGAGCACTAGTGTATGCAAACACTTTAAAAAAAAAGTTATTCAAAATAAGCAGATTTGGATCAACATCACTATTCAGGTCTCTGGAATATTCTGCATTCTTTATACAATGATATCTTTTTTCAAACTTACCTAACTAGACAACAAAATTGAATAAACAGCCATTTTAATTTTTTTTTAAAGTATACTGGTTACAAATTTGTTGTGAAAGCAGAACCAAAACTTCACTTAAGGTGTCTTCCAGTAGCTACACACACATATACACACACAAATAAAACTCAAAACACCACAGTTGTGAAGGTGTGTTTTCACAATATCTCAGATAAGTCTACCACTGCTAGTAATCACAGCCTTTTTTTTACAGTAATTTAGAACTCCATTCATATCAACAGGGCAAAGAAGTAAATGTTTCCAACTGCGCCCTACTTAGCACTGACTTGTACTGCTGCCTTGGCACCCACTGGAATAACAGGTGTGTGTTTTACAGTTTCACTTATGCTTCCTCTGTTCTGTAGGTTGAAAGAATGTGCTTTTCTGTAACAGACTGGAGGCACTAAAGGTGCTGAAACGACTGAGGAGGCCAACCTGTGTTCCTTGGGCACCCACCACTCCTGCCCGACTTCTCTGTCCCTTTCCCTTCTGCAAATGCTTTAACACCTCCATCACCTGTAAGTTCAAGTAAGCACTGACTGCACAGAGACTGCAGCAATGAGGACTTGTAATCGGAGAATAAAACTGCCAGATCAACCTTATGCTCAGCAAATGGCCGGCTCAGGAGGACTTGGGTCTTTCTAGTCTAGAGAAAAGAATACTGAGGGGGGATCTTATTAATGCTTATAAATACTCAAAGGGAGGGTGTCAGGGGGATGGGAATAGTCTTTTTTCAGTGGTGCCCCGTGACAGGACAAGAGGGAATGGGCACAAGCGTGACCATTGGAAGTTCCATCTTAACCTGAGGAGGGACTTCTTTCCTGTGAGGGTGGCAGAGCAGTGGCACAGGCTGCCCAGAGAGGTGGGGGAGTCTCCCACTCCGGAGACACTCCAAACCCGCCTGGACGCCGTCCTGTGCAACCTGCAATTGAATGCCCATGAACTACTCCATGCAGTTTCATGTGAACAAAGTGTATAACTAAAATTCTGACCAGAATGAAATGTTTTAAGAGAAACCACGATTGAAAAATTATGCTATAAACCTAGTGATTCATCAGGGCAGACCTCTGGGATCTCCCCAAGCATAGCTGGGGAAAAAAACCCACCAGTGGTTCAACATGCATGAGGTCCTCAGCCGTTGCCACAGAGTATTTGTTGAACTGCCAGCCTCGTACCGAGATGTCTAAAAATCACACTCATCTTGTTCAAACTCTCAGCTCCAACAGAAGTTGCTTCATTTTAGTGGCAACTGGCGAGTGCTTTCAAAACAAATGCATCTGGCATCTGATGTTTCAGAAGATCGGCTACTAATTAACATGAAGCCTTAACCTCCAACCTAATGCCTGTATCGCTGTTTGCCAAAGTGCTCAGCTGAAGGCATGTGATCAGGAGATAAACCATTCTATCCCTGAGCAATAAATAGTGTTGGAATTATGCAAAGGCCACATGAGCTCTCACATATTGTAGGAAACAAAGTTAGGGAAAATATTTTTAGCTTGATTTCAATACCATGTGTAGAAGCTTTGAAATCGTTACCACTCTACATCCTGCACACACACACGCACACAAACTAGCATTTGTTTTACTACTATTAACTCGTAATATTCTTAAGAGAAGCCAGCACAGTGACTACTGTAAAAGTGACCCAGTTATTAATATAAATACACAAAATCAGATTTTCATGACATGGTACCCTGCAAAATGACATCGTGTCTGCAAGAGTAAAAGACAGACCTTAACAACCCAGGAGTTTTCTCCAACCTTGTGCTCAGATGCAAGTTCCCTTAATGCAGTCAGAGTTACACACAGATACCTCTTTTGAAAGGAAGTAGGCCTTTCTACCGCAACAACTTTAAAAAAAAAAAAATAGATTTTGGAGTCTCTTGGATGATAGAGGTAGATGGCTAAAGCAACATTAGCTTTGAACTTTGCAGCAGGAACAGTGATTACCATCAGCAGACATGCTACATAACACCCAGTGCTTAAAAAGAACGTTGCGATCAATCAATGTTGCTTTTAGGTCCCCTCAGCAAATTTAAAATTTGCTTAGTAAGTTCCTCCCTCACAGGCCTTGGATTCCCGTGCCTATTTAAAACTAACAAGCAGGAGCATGTTAACAGTGAACTGACTGGAGGGAGATGAAGTCTGGTGTACCTGTGCAATCTCCTCCTTGCTACAGAGGACAGGAGAAGAACTGGACTATGTGATTAGAATTAATACACACAGTGGGCCAAGATGGAACACACAATATTTCCTCCAAATTTGTGGGTTAAAGAACTAGGTGTGATGCTACCGGGAAAGCATTTGTAAACCTGAAGACTGTTTCAATATAGTTTGCGGCTATCTTTCATTTAGCTTTGGTAGCTGGCTGACTTGGCAATAGAGCCCAGCTGTAATGTAGTTACCTGCTCCCAATTAGTGTGAACTACCAAACTTTTTAATATCTTTCCTAAATATTCAGCTAATATTACCCCTTCCCTTAAAGGAAGCATTATAAAAAAATTACTGATGTGCCAGAGATCTTTCAGGAAGTCTGACACATGTAACTGATAATCTTGCCAAGTAGGGTCTAAAAAAAGGAAATCAAAGTTCGCCATTTATAAGCTACTTTGCTGCCTTTTAAGGCAAATGCCACATTACTATGCCCTTCAAAAGGCACACTGAAACTTTTGGATGAACAGGTAGTACAGACTTAGGTTTACTTCTGCACTGTCTTAATAGTTTTCCATTGCATTTCTTGTTTGCTTTACACATCAACTTTCAAAGTCATTAACCAACAGACTTGTTGAGAGACTGCTTCTGATCTAAGTAAAGACTAGGAAAATCTGAAAGTAAGGGCGGGGGCAGGGGGGAGGGAAGGCATGACACTCTCTGCCCCCCAGCTCCCTGAAATTAAAAACAAACCAACAAACCTGAACAAGAAATCTCCTATTGACTTCAAGCTTTCTCAGTGTCAATAGTCTTGTTTTAACTTTTACAGAAAAGGGTTTTTATGTGCACTTGTAACTTCATTGCAAGTTTTAGGACATGCTTCGGTTCAGTTATTGAAGTTCTCTTGGTGAATTTAGTGCAGTGGAAGTACCTGTATGAAGAATCTGCAAACAGCTACTATGTTAAACTAACTACAACACTTTAGAAACATTACCACTTAGGGAAAATTGCACACATTTTACTTCTAGTAAGTTCACTGAGAGATCCGAGAAAAATTTAAATCAGTAGGAAAACATCTATTTGGCACCTGTAATTTGGCATGTCCATTCTTTGAAGCTCAAATGCTGTAATTCTGAATGCTACAGATTGTCTTAACACAGCAGTTGCTATAAAGCATGAGAAGGTAAACAATTTGCCCATAGGAATTCCATTACCTTTTTCTCCTCCAGTGTAAAGATTCTAACTAGAATAATGAAAAAAGTGATTGCTCTGAAGTTTGCAGATCCCTTAGTAAGAGGGCTCCCTTTAGCTTACCGTGTCAGGATCCGTTTCTCAGACTGAGATGGTCAGAGCCATCTCCTTACTTGGAGTAGTCCACACATTTTGCAGTCACCAAGTTCCACAAAACAATGTGATTTTTTTTACACTTGCACATTACTTTGTATACAGCAACACTAACTGCTTCAAACTGTGGCAGACACATTTATTTCTAACATGAAGTTTTGATGATTTGGTTCATAAGTGGAGTTCTCCCATTCACTTGATGTCCAGCAACTCACACAAACATGAGTGCCCATGTTGGGGTCTGCTGACCAGCACTGTAAGCTGAAAGGAAATCTTGGGTTTAAGGCACCCAAAAAGCATCTTGCTGTACAAATCCTAACCTGCTCATTATTGTAGTTCCCACCTCTGCTTCCCTTGCAAGTCTATCCCTTTCTTGAAAGTGAAGTGGAAACAGATATAACTATTTAATGTTTGAGTGTAAACCTTCTCTGTAACCTACGGGACCTACAGTTTATCCTGGTTTGGGTGCAGCTAGTTAGCTGACACCACAATCTTTCTTCTGAGTAAAATCAGTCTGTTACAGCTTTTTCTCTTATTGCACATTTTATTATATCTGTTGTAAAACATAACCAAAGATACTTCCTGTTGCTTTGATGTTATAAGCACTAGCAATAGTTTTAAATTGTTTTAAAATTTCCCAATAAACATGTCAAGAGGAACAGACTGGAAGTTCCCCAGTTAGTGTAAGAAGGCAGATTCCAGAGCAGGGAAGACTCCGAGGTACAGGTTCCCCTCCACACCTCTTAGTTTGAAGCTGCCTAAATATTATCTTTGAGACATGCCTACAAGTTTAATGGGGTGCACCCAAGATCTATATTCCCAAGCTTCCTAGGGGACAGACTCAAATTTGTGAACTCCACTTCGAACCCAAGCAATGGAGGGCAAATGCCTGTCATGATCTTTGTCTGATTCGGGCTGGCTCTGGGCACGCTCTGGCTTGGGGTTCAAGGAAGGTGGGTCAGGCTGCTGTACAGACATAGTCCTGCGGAGATGGTTTCTCTTGCGCAAAAACTCAGGTTGGGAGTGGAGGCCAAAGCTGCCTTTTCTCAAGATCATCCGAGAGTTGTTCTTTTTGGGTCGTGAATGGAGACTGAACTCCAGCGAGGCCAAGTGGGCTGCATAACCTTCACTGAGGAACTGAAATAGGAAGGAAAGAAAGGGAGTGACAAATTACTGCTGCCTCAACCTATGAGTTACATGAGGAATTAAGTTCCTATCTTTGGCATCCCGGTTAGATACCTACAGAGTACGAATACTCTTCTCCCCTCACTACTTTTTCGCAGTGACCTGTTCCATTTTGTCATTCAACAATACGTCAGGCATGCACTTGCAGACACAACCTATGACCACTCGATTCTCTTTACTATTCACCGTGCCAGAAAATGCCTCATCTGAAACTAAAACTGCCCTTCTTTCTCTGAAACATTGTCTCTTTATCTTTTTTATATGTGTGTGTGTGTGTCTGTGCATGCATTCACACGTAGCATTTCCTTGTTCCCCCTAGGACTTCCTGATTGAGTAGCAAGAGTTACTTACTTGACACTGTGCCTGGTATTTCTTTGTTGATCGTCCAACTATGTAGATCTGGGATGGCGACAGAGCCAAGACATTGTACACAGAAATATCCTTCATGGAACCGTATGCGGCACAGATTTTGATGTGGCACTGAAACAAATATTACTTCCAAAGTGAACGCTCTATTGAACACCATGCACTACAAGGATGGCACTTGTTTTGCAATGAAGCAGCAGATGTGTTCATTGTTAACAACCTCATTCTGCAGACCACAGAAAGCTGAATCTGTCTGCCTGCATGCCAGCAAGAACTACAGCTATGCACACAGGAAAGAACGAGCAGTTCATTTATTTATTTGTCATGCTAGGAGGCCCCTTTGGATGTTTTATCAGCCTTCCTTGCTCTTTAAAAAGTGAGAAAAGAAATGAGGAATGGCAAAAAGACTTTGTGATGGCCAGTGAGATTTACTGTTCCAAAGGAAGTGAGATCTCTAACCTCATGGGATAACATTCTCTGGGAAAAGGTTTTAAGGCTATAAACAGTTTTCTAGTACCTCTTGCATGAGATTCCGGAGAAAAATGGTCTTTTGGCGCAGTGGGTCATGAACAAGTCCATCTGAGAAGAAGATCATCCCTTGTGGGAAATTGTGTTGAGACAACCATGAAACCACACGTTGTTTTTGCATATCTGGACGGCCAGTAATATAGATAATCAGATATCCCAGGTCCTGCCAATGCCTGTCAGAAACAGCAGGTAAATTATGTAGGTGCAGAAAGAGAAACAATACCCACACTTCAGGTCAGCATTTCTTTGCTCAGCACAGAGCCACTTAGAAGTTGGATATTATCCTTCAACAAGCAGAAAGCAGTATGCCTCAACCTCTGCTCCTATCGAGAAATTAAGTAATAATGTCCACATATTGAGGGAGATGGAGGGAAGCAAGAGAGATTCTTATACAATATGTTAAACAAGATATAAAAGCTATTTAAAAATGTATTTAGAATATACTTTGCTACACATAAAGTCCTCCTACCTCTGAAACCTTTAATCAGATTTCCTGCCATTTCAGCTGTAAGGAGTGGAAACCCTTGAAAACTGACATCCCTCCATTCTCATGCAAGTTCCAAAATAAGAGCTGTATTTCCCTGTCCAGTGCGACTTTAACAGACTTGCAAGAATGGATTAAAAGGCCTTTTAATTTTTCCTCAAAAAAACACTCTTGTATTCATGGCACTTTGTATTTTTGAAGGAGAAGTATGTCCTTTTTTGAAGTTAGTGAAACACAAAATACACTCTTTGCTAATCACAGTAACACGTGCAATCATTATTAATTCACTGCACACACTTTAAGCCCATATTCCCAAGAAGCAACCTTTAATCTTTAGGCAACTTAAACTACAAATTTCAAAGTAAACCACATCGTTCTAAAACTCCTCTGAAAATCAGGCAGACATGATGTCCAAGCAAATATGTATCTGCGAAAATCCTGGCCTTTAAAGAATTGTTGTTTATTTAGTAAAAAAAAACAACCCTATTCTTCCCTCTTCCTTCCCATTGTGTTCAAACAGGAAAGTCGGAAATTTAAGAAATGAAGAGTGCAAACCTCACTTACCTGACAACATCAACAGCCCCAGCACGGACTTTGGGGTCACTTCCCATAATTGAAACGCTTGCTGCAAATGAACCGTCAATACTGAACACAACACATTCCATTCCTCGGGGAAGCACAGTCAGGTAACTTGTGGCACTGCTCTGGTCCCCTCTGAAGAGTCAAAGCAATAAATAAATTTAAAAAGCAAAATGTCGGAATGTATTCTCTGCAGTCCTAGTTAAGACCTGCAATTAGATCTATGGATCTGCAGGTATAAAACAGTTGGTCTGGGCACCTTCAAACTGGCCAGTAAACAGATGATCACTGCTTCAAATCTAAGCTGACACCACAGTGACAAGACCAAGGAAAGACAACTAACTGACCAAAATCTCTCTCCGCACCCCATTCAATCTTACCCTTCGGTGTCTTCCTGATCGCAACAACCCATCACAGCTGCAGTTCCAGCTTAGAGCTCTTACCTGACCACCATTTTGATGGGGTACACACCAACTCTCAGTCTCTTCTGTTTGGGTATGTTGTAGGATATCCGGCCACTGCTGTTGGATATCTCCGTGTCAAAGTACACCCACCTACCCGAAGACGGCTCAGTCATTATGAAGATATCAACCTGCAAAAACCAACACAACAGTCATCTAGTGCGGCAGTAGGCAACACATCCCCTATTTACAAGGCCTGCCAAGCATAGATCACATCAGTGTCTCCAACTCTGGCTTGTACTAGAAGCTTACAAGGCAGTTTGAAAGAACTTCAAAACTCAGTAAAATCTTCACACAGGGTCCTCGCAATTAGAAAACGCTTCCTAACACACCATGCATCCTTTCTTCTGCTTTTTGACTGCAAAGTGAATTCACAGTTTGAATACAGGTGTGTACCAACCACCTCTTGGATGGTGTAAGTAGGAGAAAGCTTCACTTTGTACCCTAACTGATTCTGAATTTCCAACTTTCAAATGCAGCATTAGCGGAGAGAGGGACAAGGAAAACATTTTTATGATTTGCTAGGGAAAAATCTACCTGCAAAGGAATGTAAGACCCATCCAGGAACAGAAACATTTTCTTTCGAGAATCGTACTTCTAACTTCATTTTATTCAGTCATTCTATTCTTATCCTCTATTCTTCCCCTTAAGTAAATTTCCTCAAGTCAAGCCATTAAGGATGGAGGCAGGGGGTGTGTTGTGTATGTGTGGTTCAGAAAAATAGTTTTTAAGTTTGCATTGGGCGTTCTGAAAAATCTGCACAACTACAGTCTTTTTAGATCAACATCTTCTTTTTTCAACAATGTGAAAGCTACTAAAACAGCATTCTGCTGACTGTGGTCATTGAACTGTTCTGGCTCAGTTTTCCCTCTCCACATCAAGAGATTATGAAATATAGCCTTTCATGTAAAGTTACTTGAGATCCTTGGAGGGACAACATACAAGTGTAAAAAAATTACAGATACTATTTCTATCAGTTTTGAAACCGCTCAAAATTAGAATGAAAACTATTGGTAATTCACCATTGAGTATGGCATTCTCCCCAGTGCAATAATTAGTAATAATCTTAACATTTTTACTTAGCATTTTTTTTCAAGAGATTTTAATGACAGCATTCTATTCAATACCCAAGCATAATATGAATCTGTTTCCCAACTGCAGAAACACAGCTTATTGTTCATCCTTATCCTTCTGAAATGGAAATATGACTTCAAGGCAACCAGCCAGTGCACAATAATCTATGTAGGGAGGAAAAACATTAGACTATAATGCCCAGTAAATAACGGGGTAAGTAAATCCCACAGACACCTCTGGCCTCAGGAAAAGCACTTGAATTCTGAAATGTATTTTCAACCTAGTTTGCATTTGCACACTAAAACGCTGACCACATTGTCTTTTTCACCAAGCCAAATTCACCTCAGTTAAAAGACCCAGGCCTAAAACGAAACCAGTCTACAAACCTGTAGAAACACCAACAGGCCCATTTTAGGAATTCTTCAGAAAACAAGGGTAGCCTCCAGGACTCATCCTTGCCTCAATAAAAACTGGCACGTGAAGCCAACCTTGGGTTAATTAATGTTTTCTAATAGGTCAACAGACTGAGGCTGAGATTATGTAGGTGGCCGGTCTCAGGGGAGCGCGAGAGGATATGACTGGCAGAGATTCTCAAGAGGAGCTTAAGCTCCTGTCTCCTTGTCTTGACCAGATGGCCTCATCCCCATTACCACAACTCTGTTGCGCCTCAACAGGAGCCACCCAAAGTAGACGAGGTTCAAGGAAAATTTCCTGCCTGCTGAGGATCGCACCGTGCTGCGACAGAGATCAGGCTCACCTGTCACACGCAAACTAACACTTCAAAGGTCTGCTCAAGTCTGTGGGCCACACTGCTGACTGACATAAATCCTTCCCCCACTCTCACTCCCACTCAGGAAGGTGGGAGAGGGATGGCCTTTCCTTTGACAGTCAGTGGTCCTGTAGTTGTGGTTCAGAGAGTACAGTTCAGTTAGAAGAGACTTCACTGAAAAGTAAAATTACTGAAAAGAAAATTTGTTCCGTTCAACCTCAAACCAGGACAGTGGTAAAAACAGTTTCTTCTAATTTCTCCACTGTAACAGTTACAAGAGTGTCCAACTTTTGACCTGAGGCATTGCTAGGATATAGGCACAAATAACGCATGCCAGGAGACTCATTACATAGAAAACTTTGACCTTCAGTCTTCCTGACTGTAGATCTAATTGAAGACCTTCAATGCAATCCAATACACTCAGATACATTTAACTGAGGTTTTAAATTTACATTTGAGAAAAAGCACAAAGAGGAAAGTATATTAAGTCTTGGAACCATACAATTTTGGTGTTCTTCATGGGACCACTATGAACCCCTTTGGTGCCCTAGTCATGATTGTGCCAGAAGAACCTTATCAATGAATAAAATGTGATCAGATTGAAGAAATTTATAAAAGCTAATAAAGAGCTGTGATTAAAATCTTCAAAAATCAGACAAAGTCTGTGATCCTGTCTTGCATGTAAGTAAGGTTTTTTTTTCCCAAGCCATATGGGACAATATTGAAGCAGTGATGGTCTTAAAAACATAACCATAACTTATATTGACAGTTCCATGTGTATCAGCACAGGTCTGCTGAATTCTTTGACAAAATGTTAGAAGCTGCCCATCACTTATATCTTGTGAAGTTAACAAACAGAGCCCAGCTGTGACAGAAGCACGGTCATGAAAGACATAGTTCCAGAAACATCCATCCCTGTCATCTGCACTAGCAAATATACTCCAAAGAAGGCATGCCATCAGCAGGCGGTCCCTAGAGGCATCAGGTTAGTGTTGCGGCTTAGCAGAATGGGGACCCACAAAACAGGCCAAGTGAAGCCTCCACGCTTCAGTTTTACCCTCAGCTCAGCAGCATTGCTCTTAATTTCCACAAGAATTCTTACAGTCTCAGTGAATATGAACAAATGTATTCACTTAATGCTTGGCTTTGTTAGCTGTAAGCCTGGTTACTGCAGGCAGCTTTAAGAGTGACAGTTCTCATCATGTCACATTACTACTTAAATTCTAAAACTAATTTTTACTCTTCCACGTATAAGAGAAACAGCAGCCACCTGCCTCTAGAATCCCTATTCCTTTATCTAGTTGTCTTACCTGGATCGGAGGACATATATTTTTCTTTTAGTGGTTTGCCAACCACTATAAAATTCTTTTACCTCCTTGCTCAAAAACTTAATGGTCTCCAGTAGGTGGTACAATCGGATGGCGGGTTCAGAAATCACTGCACAGCACACTGATCATTAACCAGAGGAGATGGCCAGCATCACGTAGGAAGGAGAAGCGCTGGGAAGAAGGTCAGCTATCAGGAAAGCCCACTTACAGCATATTTTTGCCGGAAGTGATGGGGGTTAGTGACATACTTACACATTCCGCTCACTGTAATGCTTCCTCTGGCACTATAGATGTGCCACATTCAACAACTGTTTCTAGTAAAAGGTGATTCAGAAAAATAAGAAAATTGATTACTTGGACTTTACCTTTTCACCTGTTAAAGCAACCATGTCCAAAGGTCCATACATAAAGCGCCCAACTAGTACCTGAGGACCGTCTTCTGCTGCGATGACATCATTAGCTCGGTGATTAGCAGTCACGTTCTGAAATAAGAGCAGAAGGTGGGAAGGGTAGTGTTTGCTTTTGTAATGAGGCTGCTGTCTCTATTACGTTATTATGATCAGTGACACAGAAACACAGTTCTGGACAGTGTCTGAGGTACGTCACAGAGCACCTTAGAGCACCTAGCAAAACCACGTTACTATTTCAGCTGGAGCCAGGTTTCCAGTAAAGGTGGGTTCCTGAATAGACTGCGCTCAAGATGACGAAATAAGAGAGAACATTTAAGGGAATGCTAATTACCTTTCACTTCAAGTGGTGCCATAAATTCACTCCATTATGTGCAAGACATATATCTTAACTGATATTTCTAACTGAAGTGGCATCTGAAGAATTAAGAAAATATTATTTTCTTGAGCTATGGATTCATCTAGCATATAGGAATATAGAAGAGCAATCTCTTTGCTTAACTGAAACTTAAGGCCCCCGTGTTATTTAAAGAAAGACATATACTTTCTCCCAACATGTAGTGATAAACCAAGAATAAATTGTTCCTATTCCCTAACTGTTAATTTGTTTGCCTCTGGATTACGTTAGCAGTTTTCAGCTCTTTAGTAATATTCAGTTATGTAAACTCATGCTTTGGGAGATCAAACTCCACTTAAATTGCTGCCAAACCTAAGTTCTATAGCTGCCGTATACATTCAGATTTATACTTACTCTCAATTTGACATGCGTCCTTTTGCGTAGCCATTTTTCTCGTGGATTGGACGGACTTAATGTTGCTGGATCCAGGTTGTCATTTTCCTTGAAATTTACATTTTCATACCTCATCACCTGAAATTAGATTAATATTTTAATAAATAGTGTGTGACCTAGGTATTTGTCAAAGAAAGGGAAAGTGTGCTGCTGCCCCAGCTTAATGACACTGCAGAGCCAAAAGCACAATGAAAGCAGAAAGGGGTACAGGCCATACATTCACATTAATTGTACAGACAAATGAACTGCTTTCACTCTGTTGGCCAACACTTCATCTCAAGTACTTATTGAACAACTTTTCCATTCACAACAGAGCTTGCACATTCTTCCAGAGAAAACGGTGAAAACATTAGATGGTATCAAGTGACAGTCACAATGTCTACTCATGTTCTGCAAAGTCAGTAAAGCAGCTTAAGACCACAGAAGTACATTTTGATGTCCTTTATGGGGTAGAGGTCAGATCCTGACTCCATCTGTATTGCTTTTCTATACATATATGCAGGCAGAATGGTTCTTATCACTCTTTGGCTGTTACTCACCACTGCAGTAGGTGACAGGCTCAGGATTTGCCTTGTGGATAGTAACATCTGAAGAGAAGGACTACAACTTGTGAACATGCAGAACCCTAAATATGTCACACAAGCTACGCATTCTTACAACCTAAATATCACACACTTACAAAGAAACTTGCATGTCCAACTCAGACTTCAGGACACAACCCAGAGATTTCAGAATCTGTGGGTTATGTCCTATTTCAATTGAAGCTACAAAGCCCTGTCTTACTGAAATTTGTGGGTTGCACCCTGGGATCATGGATAGCATGAGGCTACTGCATTCCAAACGAGAAATAGCTTAGTCTGCTTCTTTCACAAGCTAGCAGAAAATTACGCCAGTTGAACAGCTGGTTTTCTGTGCTGAAGTTTTCTGCGCTGGGTGCCCTCCCTAGAAGAGTGGCCTGGAATAATTTTGAAAGATCTCTTATATGAAGTCTCTTGAATAAAATCCTGCTGCATTCAGCCTTAGCAAAGCAGTTGGCTTGCAACAAATCACAGCAATGCCGAAAGCTCAGTGTGTTTTCTAACAAATTGGCATAAATTTCATTCACTGGAGGTCATGTGCAGGAAATACATGTGCCCACAGGGCATTCAGTAGCCACTCACCTTAACCTTAACCCCCGCAAGGGCAGAGTGTCCAGACCATGCTGGAACCAACCAGTCCTTTATGTAGTGCTGTAAGCTCACATATTGCCTTACAGGCACATTCCAACTGCTTGAAGGGCTTATTAAATTCTAAAAGCTGTAATTCGCATACAAAGCTAGGTAAGGCACAACAGTGCAACTTGATATGAATGCACAGAAGTAACAAGTAGAATAAAGCAAGAATGACTGCTAACAGACAAATGGGCTCAGAAAGGCATTTGAAAGGAAAGATGGGAGAACGTTCTGATGAATTCAAGGCAAAAAACGTCCTGAAAGAGAAGACGAGATGACAAGACCTATAAGAGAGCTGCAAAGGAGAGGAGAAACATCTATGAACAATTATCTAAGGCCCTTGAAGAGAAAAAACAGGGATTTGCACACTGTCACTTCCAGTAGAAACCTTTCCTCTACTTCGGGGTGAGCACCAAATAAGATTCTTGTTCTGGAGACTGTTCTCATTCACAAAAAAGACTTCAGCACCTTCTGCTTGGCCTTGATTACCGTGACACTAGTTATAAACAAAGTTTTTTAAATTAGGTTTTAAAATTCTGCATCGCTCAATGATACATTTTGACTGGAATCAGATACACTAAAGGATGCTCTGAAAGGACTGCAAGAGGCTGAAGGACTCTGAGAAACTGATCAATTAAAAACAGCAATCAAAAACTCTGCAAGTGGTCTGGTTACCAGCCAGATTGCTGCACACTCTGCTCGCAGACTGCCATATAAAGATGGGAGCGTACAATGGCTCAGTATGACCCAGCAGCAGTCCTGACTGGAGGGAACTCAGCTTCCATTCCCAGGAGCTACCTACGTGAGCCTCCAGGGAACTAACATCACTGACACCAGCACTGGGAACACGAGGTTGAGGGAGTTGACGCTCAGAGGCCTGCTCAAAGGAGTTGCGAGAGAGGCAGACACACTGACATCTGCCAAACTGATTCAATGAAAAAAAGTCATTCTGCAGTTTTCTGCATTATTCTCTCTACTGTTTGCCTTGCAGCAGCTGTTTCATCATTCATTGGATGTAAAAAACACACCGATTCTTAGGTTAATCCAAATTAAACTGTTTGTGACTGGCTTTTGGGTGAGGGTCACTTTGGGTTCTTGGAGTGACACTTATCCTGCAGGTTTCACTTGAACAGCACTTTTTTTTTTTTTTTACCCCAGGTCAGATTTCTCAGCCTCACCACTTTCTCTAGAGGTCAGAGCACTGCATTATTGCTATGTCACTGTGAGTTGCTGTCTAATTACTTACACAGTAGGAACAGGAGACCCATCATATGACTCGTAAATAAATTCTGAACAGAGAGTGCACACAAGGCCTCAAAATACTTTAGTATACTTACAGGAGAGACTTGATTTTCTTATGGGAGCAGTACTTTCAAACTGTTGGTTTATTATCAAATGTATGCTAATATTTTGATATTTAGTAAGCAAATACATACTTAAGTAAGGCTGGCAATAGCCCATTCCTTCAAAATCAGGAGGAAATTAATACATAATGGAGGGTTATACTGGCCGGGGGCATGGGAGGTGTGAGTGAGGCATGCCTGCCAGTGCATTGCTCCCAGTCACACAGTCAGCAGTAAGAACACCAGCCAGCAGTGTTAATGGTGGGCTTGCTGTCCCCTCCACCTCTCCAATGAATCCACATCTGTCATTCCTACATCCATTTGAACGTGACACAACACAGTTAGCCATCTAACTGAACTAAAGATTAAAAGACTGATCACCCTTGGAAGATGCAATTAACAATCACAAGGTTATTTGCTGCAGAGAGAAAAAATAAAGAGATCAATGACCTGTCTTAAAATGAAGGCCACAACGTCTGTTGATTCCCAGTAGCTGGCATGGAAGAGATGTGGCAGGGCCACAGTTGGAAAGGCTGTCAGCACATCTGGACAATACAAAGCATAATCTATTCGTTTTGTTCCCCACCACTTTGCAGTAACTACAAAAAAAAGCAAACAAAACAGTATCACATTTCTATAAGATATCTTCTGAATAAATCTCTTGCTGCGTTTATGTTTAAACTAGATAATTGAATGAAGTCTTCTGGTTTTTAATCTTGACATTTAGAGCCTGTTCAAGGTATCTGTCAAATATGAAAATACTGTTTTCACTGACTGCATCATCACTTAAATGCCTGCAATCTAAACAGTTCTATTGGGTCCAAGTTTTGGGAAGCAGAAATCACCTCACCCATGATTCCCATTGCTTCCCGGTCCATAGAAAATGTACAGTGAAAGCCTAGTACTTTTACGACCACGTTATAGAGTAAGAATTGCAAATGCTTGCAAATTAGTGAATGGAATATCAATATATGACTACAGTCCATAATAGGACAATATAATGATTTATAGCACTTTTAATTATGGGTAACAAATCTTTTCTATCTATATTTCTTCACACCTGGAACTATGCGTCTAAACCCCTGTTAGTATGAAACCCTTTATGACTATTTATGAGTGGTACCTTAATATAAAACTGTGACTTCACTCCTATTACTTTATCTACTTAATTACAAACAGAAGAGGAAGCTAAACTGTATTATGTAAAATTGCAGCTACTTCAGCTGTTCTCATTCTCCCCAAATTTCCAAGCAGGTAATTTTTCTTTTCATAACAAACTTTTCCACAGAAAGGATGTGGAGGGAAGGGTTGTTGCCGTATCAGTCAGTACATGTCATCAGGCTTCACTCACTGTTGGTGAGGTATGCTGATGGCAAGCTTTCTGTTGACCCTGAGTTTTCACTGTTTGTGCTGGCCAAGCTCAGCTTTCTTGTTTTTCCTTGTGGTTGATCAGATGTGCTTGGAGATCCAGGACTCTCCTGACAGAAAGGTATGTTCAAAGAGCTGTTCTCAAGAAACAGAGCACTGTGGTTGTGGATAGCATCACCTGCAGGTTACAGAAATGAAAATAATAATAATAATAATAAAAAACCAACGGGATGAACAACATGGCTCTGAAACTAGTGTGTGTGTATTTTTTTCTCTTTATTTATTTCTAATATGGAACTAATGAGTGTTTTCCTGAATAACATCCCATTTAATGACGACAGATGAAACTCCTTCAGAGTGAGGAGGACAGCATGACTAAATGGAGAAAGCACAGCCTATTGCCATCAAAATGCAATGGCAGCTGGGTGCTTTTGGCCAAAACTGGGTCATGATGTTGGGAGGTTAATTTTACTTCACACTCAACCCTATCCATTTTGAAGTCATTCCCTGAGAAGAGCTACACAGCCCTAGGAATCTGTGATACTTCTCTTGTCCTCTTCCTGACATGAGCAAAATGACTTCAGAAAGAGAACCTTCAGCAAGGCCATCTACTGGTTTGCATGTCCCCAAATGGAACATAACTCTCATTTATTCATGCCACTCTGACAAAGCTACAGGCCATGGCTAACACCTCTACTTAATAAAAAAACCCACAGCCTTCCTCCTGAGGTGTTCTGAAAGAAGTAAGAACAGACATGCATTTAAATAAAAGCAGTACTGATAATTTTGCTTGAAGCAGCCTGCACATCCCTCCTGCACCCAGGAAAGGCAGAACCTCAACTGAGAGAGGATGTACAGCAAAGTGCGTATCAAAGTGCATATTCTCTTTAACTTTTCCAGTCTTACCAACTCTCAATACAATGAATACCTGAATGGCACACAGAGGAGAAGTCAACACAAGTTGCTGCTTTTAAGGACACCATTCCTTAAAAATATATACCGGAAGCATAAGTGTCTGTAGAATGTCACAACTGGTAAAACATGCCTCCATTAAATGAAAAAGTCCCTACAATCTCCTCCCTTCCAAAAAGCAGACATGGCTAGAAAGATTCTGGCTTGTTTTGACATAAACCTGAAGACCTCAACTGCATGAGACAACACAAGGAGCTGCCCTCCAACTGAATCAGAGAAACAATTAAATTCTAACACTTTGTGATGGGTGTGTAGTTTGGACAGAATATGTTCAATTGTAGTTTCCATGGGAACATGTGCTTTGAGTTTCCATTAAAGAAACTGCAATGTACTGTCCTTTCAAAGGAATATTATTTACTCTGTACAGTAGGGACAGATATGTGTGGGCAGAGGAAAGCTTGATGGAGGTGAAAAGAATGGAAGGGTAATTTTATTACTTCCCTTGTTTCAGGCAAAGTATATAGACTCCAACACAGACAACTGAAAAAAACACAATGCTGCTTTCCTATTACTTACCACACGAGATGAGGAAGTATTACATGCTCTTTGTAGTGAAAGAAGCAGCACAAAGAAGCAAAAGGTCTGATTCTATGTCATACAGCAAGGCACTTGTTCCTTCTGACAACAAACCCCAAATTAGGTGGCCTAAAATATCGCAGCAAACCATTTCACTGAAGAGAGCAGCAGAACCCATGGACATAAGCAGCAAGAAACAGGGAAGCTGCCAAATTGCACCCCATTAGAGGTCTATCTGAACCAGAACCCTGATCCAACCACCAGCCAACAGGAAATTCCACAGAAGAAGCTGCAACGAATCCCATAAATGAGAGCTATATCTCCATGAAATGCTCGTGACTGGCAGTGTTCTGATGCATACCTTCTGCTTCCAAAAGGCTCACCGAAATTAAAAAAAAAATTGTACTTTTAAAATAAATTTTCTTCTGCTGAATTGTTATTCCTTTGTTGAAACAGTTGTAAATTGACCCTAATCTAATCTTTCCTCCCTCATTCTAATTTTGCAAGAGTTTTGGTTTTTCATTCCCACTAAAATGGAGATGGAGAGAGAAGTAAAAATAGTACTTTGCACAGAATGGAAAACATGTTGTAAGTCAACATATCTGTTAGCCTTTTCCAGCTTGGTAAGGGGTCTGGTGTCTTGAAACCTGTTGTTTATTTTGTAATACCGTTATTCTAAGATCTGTAATCCTTCTCCCTATGAAGGGATCAAAGCAGTAATATGGAATGCATTTTTGGCTGTTTTTTTTTCTCTCCGATTTCCTGAATTATCTTCATTTTAAAAAGAAAGGGCAGCCTACCTTCATCTCTGTAGGTCAGGTCTTTGTTGAATTGTAAAGGAGGACAGAGAGTATCAGATAGAGATTAATAAAATTAATGTAATACTTTTTTTTTCCCTAAAAGCCCTGTGCTCAACTTTTGACTAGGACAGTCTGCTTGTATAATTATTCTGTTTAAATAACTGAAATGGACACTTCCCACCCAAAACAACATTTCTTATGGCTCTGATGGTCACTAAAAGTCCTTACCATTTATTATACTAATCTAAATTTACTTGATAAGAAACAAAATAAAGGCAGATAATTTTACAGATAATTAGAATTGGATAATTATGATAGTTACAGCAAATACAAAGAGGCAAAGCAACTTCCTCAAGGCCACACACAATATTTTATTTTATGCATATACAATTAGATAAGTACTGTGCTTTTAGACCTTAATTTCTATCTATCCACAATAAAGAAAGACAGTTAGATCAGCCATAGTCTGGACTGGCACCCCTGTACTTTCCGTATAAATAAAACTTTGCAAGAGAAAAATTTTGTCATTATTTCAGTTGTGCTGCAAATAAAATTTGAGGTAGGAGCTCAGATAGTAAAGAGGATTATGATTATCTGCATTCTGCTATGTCAAATGCCTAAAAAGTAGGATAGGTTGAAATCAGGTGTTTTGAATTAATTCACAACAACCATTTTTGTAACCCCCAAGTAGATACAATGCATCATGTCATAAGCAGCAAAGCAAAAAAAGGAATTAAATCCCACACGTTAGTAAGTGTCAAAAGACATGACTGGTGGTAGATGACAGACCTGTCACAAAGCTCAGGCTCACTTACAACAGCTACAAAAGCACTTTGACTACGAAATGTCGAGTAGGCAGCAGCTGAAAAAGCTGCTGTTTAATGAAAGGTCAAGACAGCATGGCTTTCTCTGCCCTGTAACATAACCTGAACTTTGTACTTTGCCCTTATAGGAAAAAAAACCCCCAACAATTAAACCATTATCTACTGCTATGTCTTCTGCCAGCAACTACAACAGATGTAAGAATTATGAAGATAAATGTTTTATCCGCCTGCTCCATATGTCTGGCAGTGCTTTCAATGCAGATTCTTTTACTTTCACTTGTCTATATGTCACAGCAACACGAGATAAATACCCCCTTAAGAGGTGATTTCTGAAAAAATGGGATGCCTTATGTGATTATTTCCATTCTATCTATCCAGTGCATAGGTTGAAGATATCTCAAATAGTAAACTTAATCTTTGCTAATTTTTCTTTCTCTTTACATATAATGTGTTGTCTCCTATACATTCAGAAAACTGAATTTAAATCACACCTCAATTTTATTTTATTAAGCTGTTTTATCAATAGCCTATTAAGGTCATCACATTCCCCTTAGGAATAGTATCAACAGAAGATACAGTTGCAACTGTCCAAGTAACTGACAGAAAGAGGAATAATTCTCTGGGCTACTCAAGTCTCTATGATTGTCAAAATCAAGCCTGGTAAGAGCCAGCTGTCATCATCATTAAGCTCTTAATAGATCAACCACACACACAAACAATACCACATTATTACAAACTGACCGACCTGGGGGCAGACGTATCAGGTATAAGTACTGATGCCTGCTGGATGCAAAAGGCAATCATCTAGATAGACACGTGCCCTGCTCTTTAAGTCCTGCCATTTAAGTCTTAGATGTTTCCTGAATCTCAATGGAAAAAGTAAATTTGATAAACGAAGAGCTTCAAGATAAATCCTATGCACAGAGCAGCTGGCTCCAAGAGTTTCATTTGATTGGCAAGAACAGAAAGACAGCTATAGAAATCCACCCCCCGCCCCGTGTTATCACTGAGCTGTTCCTATGAATCACATGGTGAAATTCTCTTCTTGTAGTAAATTTTTTTCATGCGGTTTCCAGATCAGATTTTTTTTCCACAGGGGCACCTATCAAAAATGTCAGGCAGATAACAGAATCATTCATATTTTAATCATCACATCTTATGAGACAAGGAACAGGGAATGAGATTGTTTAATGCCATGAAAGATTATTAGAAAAGGCTGGTTTGGGCAGTGCATAATAATTAGTTCGGTGTAACTAGGTCTCATCACAACTGATTAGTAAACTACCATTTCAGTTGACACCATGAAAGCTTTCATTTTAAGAAATACTTTCACAAGCCCAGGTATCAGAGAAAGGAAAAAAAAAAAAATTATACAGTCACTAGCATTAATCCTTTGTGAATGAAGAACCTTAAATTCCAAAAGGTTCTCAAAGCACTTGCATTTAAATGGGAGGATTTCACATTCATTGAAATATAACATAGCTTAGGTGTAAAGCACGGCAATGATTTAACTCCACGCAGAGATTTAAATACAAAACCATACCATGAAGCGTTTGCTGATCACTAGCACTCAGGACTTTTTATTTTATGACACATCCAACGTGAAACCACAGGGTTTCCAGATTTACATGCTCTGTAGGGGAATCTTCTGCCTCAGTGCCTTAGATGAACTCAAAAAGAACACCAGTTGTTCCCAAACCACTTATAAAGCCTTTGCTAAGAATCACTGCATCTGAAGGGTTCACTTCAACACAACAAAGCTGGTAAAATGTACCAACGCAAGGTTTTCAATTTGAAAAATAGCCTAAGGGAACTAAAGGAGGGTTCATCTTTTCAAGATAGCCTTAGATGTATCTCAGTGACAGAATCTGTGCCTAACTAACCAGCAGGATGTTCAAGTGCACAGTCAGGCTTTATATCTCCAAGTCAGAGTGCAAAGCAGGTTATATATTTTCACTGAAAGAAAACTCAGACATGGGGGTGAGGACAGAGGACGTATTTCCTAGTCTGGGCTGTCCGTCACCTTAACTGTTCCTTAAGCCAATTCCCGAGGAACAGCCAGATCTCCACATTTCAGTGAAGCCAACACCTAGAAACAAACCTTCTGCAACTCAAGATCAACTGTTGCTTTTCAAACATTGATTTAATCACATTCAAACGGATTTGCATCCAATGTACACCATATTTGAGCAGATAAAACAAAGGAGTTGTGTGTATCTACTGCACAGAACAGGGTCCTAGCTCAAACAAATAGAAAACACTGCCATTTTATTATATTAGGCTCCAACCTTAAACTCTGAATCCTGAAAAGTCTTTTGAAATATCCTGCTGAGGCTTGAATTCATGTCTCAATCTGTAGCAAAAAGAATAAATGTAATGTGCGTGCACGTACAGATACACACTGATCAATTCTTTTTTGCATAGTATGACAAGTCAAGATACTTTCCACCTGTATGACTTTATCTCATTTTCTATGAAGTCAAACCAGCACAATTCCTTCTACTAGCACCTTGCTCATCCACATCTTCCTCTTCTTCTCCACAAATCAGTATATTTCTGTTTTTTTCCTGGATTCAAACATGTCTTATCCAACATAACTATTGTTTAGCAGCCTACCTAGGAAAACAGCAATCAAAAGACAATTTGCCCCATGCTCTGATTTGTCCTTGTAAATATCCACAATAAACCAACCACAGGTGACCACGAGAAACAACATATGAAGATCTAGGCAAAGGTCAACTAATTGTAAAAATAAATTGTTTAAAATTATAGTCAAAGACATAGAAGTTTGCAGGTGACACTTCAACTAAAGCAGTGGTATCACCTTCCAACCCCTCTTTAACCAACTAGTATCACAAAGCTCATACATAAGAATCATTTTCTCTTGGTAATCTTCTTTGGTTCTGCACTTGCTAAATACGTCTATGCCATTCTGTCCCAGATGACTTGGTTTTAGCATGTTAGCACATTGGTATTTCAAATCCTCTTGAGCCACGTAAGGAGAGAATGCTTAAGAGAATAACAGGTAAGGAGAGCTATGAAAATAGGCACTGTACCTAACTGGTGAGATCTTCCATCCCCTAGTGGGTATCTCTGGTAGCGTGGGACAGTGAATGGAGGCAGGAGATGGAATCTTTTCTCCAGCAATGGTTCAAGTCTGCAGGCAGAGGGGTCAGCAGAGTGAAAGAAACTGTACACCTGGCTGCAGGCTGGGCGGACCTGGCAAACTTGGACGAGAATGAGACAGAGAAAGAGAGTTCAGTACTGCCCCTTTACAACTTTCAAGGAGTCTATACAGAAACATGATTAATACGGCCTTCTGCAAACTCCAGACTAGCATACATCCAGCCACAAGAAATTTAACTAAATTGTTTGGTATTTCATATGTAAAGAAGACTTGATTGCAAAGGTGCTTACAGAGACATCACAATCTGAGACACGGGCATGCAGCAGATGTGAGGATCAGCCAGAGAAGCAGACAGAAGTAAGGAAGAAAAAAAAAGTAGTTTAAAAATATTGTAAATATATTATTGAGCATTGCAGCCACGATGCTCAGCACTTCAAATATTTATCAGCAAAACGGTTTGATGGGCCTGTTATGTTCAGAGGACTTAAATCTAGGTGACAGCAGAGGCAGGTAGGTTACAGAAAGCACTGCAGTTTCTGAAATCATGTTATGGGAGCTAATGTCTAGAAATGAGGTAGGTCATACTATAACAGCAAAGCAATGTTTGTGATTCTTGCTGAAGGTGTGCAGCTCCTGAGGTTTTTGGGCTGCAACTGTAAATGCAAATCTGAAAACCACTTACTCAGCTAAGGTGGCATTCTTTTGACTAAAACACAGCACCGAAGCAGAACTCACATCACAGGAGACTGCTAAGGTCTGTAAAACAGTCAGTGTAGTCGCTTCTCACCACACCACACTTCAATCACACTGAATCTTGCCAGCATGAGCAAATGAATTCATTACAGGCTCATTAAACTTAGTACAGTTTGTATAGTACTGCATTACATGTTACAACAGCCAGTTTATTAACTACAAGAGTAAAGGAATGACTAAAGTATTTACAAAGTATGTTTTCCTTAAAAGACGTATTTGGTACAGCATAGTTCCCATGCATGAGCAAAACACATGCTTAACTGGAAACCATGAATAAAGATGTTAGCGTTTTAATATAAGGTGTCATGGAATATTAGATCTAATCGAGTCTATCTTAAGTGACATCTCTCACCAGAGCACACAACATGGAATGAAAAAAAAAAGAAATATCAAAACCACAGTACTTAGGTTCTTTCTCATTTTTACAAGCAACAGTCAAGGTATTTGGACATAAGCAAAACTACAACGAGCAAACTTGATGCTGCACAACTTCCTCTCCTCCAGCCACAGAGAGTCACTAAGAGCTACATCAGAAAAGACCACATTCTTGTTGGTTTTCTCAAGTGCTTTCCATGTTGCTGGAAGGACTCTAAAAACTCACGTTCCGGTGCTTGCTGCTATTAATAGTATGAAGGGACAAATCTTGATATAGACTATGTTGATGTTACCAAGTTCTAAGTTTAAAAAATTGACACGGAGTTGTAATAGCAGCGTTGCCATAAGCAGGTCAGAGCAACGCTTTGTTTTGTGCTGTTCTATATGAATGCTATGTGCTATAAAGGCTACAGCACAGGCACACAATGTTTTTTTCCCAAACTAGTGAGACAACCTTTTATTGATCACAGTAAAAACGTTCTCAAGATACTTTGAGTATGATGATGGATCACAACAATGGGGACCACTTTATTGCACGTGCTCTGTGCTAAACTGTCTAGGAGACTTATCTTCATGCCATGAAGATGTCAATACTCCTACCTCTCATTAAATGCTCTGGGACAAAACTTCCGGTAAGAATATATCTATATGTGATCCAGTTCTGCCAAACCATGCATATTTTTCTTCTTTGGACACGCAGTGTGCATTGTATTTTGCATTCACTGACTCACTCTGAGGATGATGCAACATCTCATTAATTCTGCAGGAATTTTGTCACACAAAATGAACTATGTGGGTGTCTTTGGGGGCATTAAGTGAAGCTTTGTGGGTTGTTTTATTCTCCCCAAGCTCTTTTTGTACAACATTTTAAAATTGCTATCAGTGGCAATTACCAGGTTTCCAGCTGCAGGATAACCAAAACCTACTTTTGATGTCTGTCGTTTGTTGATTTTTCTAGAAAGCATGGCTCTATGCATCAATCAGCTCACCTGGTAGCAGATGAAAAGAAAGTGGGAGATAAGAAGACTGCTTGTTGAGGACACTACAGAATCTTTTCCCTTTCCCACCATCAAATAAATCAGAGCTTCATGCCACCTTTGTCCCTTTCCCACCATTAAGCAGGCCACATGCAAAAACTACGGCCCGTGAGATCCTTCTGTGAAGTACCTTTCCACAGTTCTCCAGAAACCACTGTCAAATAACCTTTTTTCTTAACATATTCTCCAAGTAGGGTAAAAAACGCGCCCATGAGTTTATCGCGCTATGAAAACTGAGTAAATTCTCCCATGTATTCCAGTTAATTGCATCACAAGAGAAGCAGAAGAGAAACACCAGCAAGACTGCAAAGTTCCAAGACTACTTTTGACAGCTTTCTTCAAGCTGTATTTTGTTCTCACCATTTGCCAGAAAAAATGGAAACAGGTCACCTGTGTGAGAGCATTTAAGCACAGCACAAATTAATTCTTTTCAAGGAAAGTATAATTCTCTTGCAGAGCCCACGTAGCATGAAATACATTCTGTGAGGTAAAGCACTGCACTGCATTATAATTAGAACCATATTTTGGAAAGCCTATAACTTTGATGTGTGTATTTAGGGATCTAGTGCTTATAAAGTAGAGCAGTAAATGGGGTATTACCCTAATAAACTAGAGCTCCCTTCCCTAGTGGGTAGTGTATTGGTTTATTCTTTCTTTCTTGTCATGCTTCAGATTAACTGTCAGAGTCAAACGTAAAGGAAGTGCTTAATGTAGCTAAATCACTTGCCTAACTGCACCTTCTAATACTTCTTGTACAGGAACTTTTCCTGTACTCGTCGGCCTTCTGTACATGCACAGAAGGCGGACAAAGCAAGCCGGGAATGCAAACAGCAGGGTTATGAAAGTTGTCAGCATAGGGCAAATTAAGATATTTAGTGGCAACAGGAAAGCATGTTCTCTGAGTTATCAGCTGTTTTCACACCCCTCGTCTGACTTGGCAAAGGAATATAGCACATCATGTTCCAAAGCAGATTACTTCCTACTACTGTGGCATTTAGCAGTCTTAGTTCCCATAGAGAGCAAGAGCGAAACACCCTACCACTACAGCCATCCTAAGGTAGAACAGTGCCACTCTGTGGATGTAACTAAATGCTCATGATAAATTTGGAATTCTAAAAAGCACTGGCATTTTCATAGGGTAGCAAGCCTCTTCCAAGGACAACCAGCTCAGAGACTGGAAGAATCTGGCAGAGACACACAAATGATCAGTACTTTAGAAAATAAGAACTGAGACAGTGGGAGAAGCACAGAAGAGAGTGCTGGAGGGTAACCAGAACTGTCAAGGAAGCACTAAGGGACCAACAGAATATTTGACAGAAGAGAATTAAAAGGCACTTGTCAAGGAAACAAAAAAACCCAGAAACTCAATTCCCTGCCCCAAACCCCCCAGCAAAACCCCCACTGTCTTCACAGGGAAGTGCTGCTAATCTTGTAAAGAAATTCCTAAGACAGAAAAACAAATTGCAGTGCCGTTTTCAAAGCCAGCCATCATCTATGCAATTCTTGTTCGTTTCCCTGACAGCTCTTTCACAGATGCAAAAGGCCTTAGTTTCCATCAAAATATATATGAATTCCCATTTTTTTTAGCTGAGCTTTGTTTTTGTTGGTGGTTGTTTTTGTGTGTTTTTTTTTTTTAATTTGAATAAAACTCAGTATGGCAAATATGAGGAATGAAATGCAAAATGGAAGTTTCATTATGCTCTCTCATAAGTCCATGGAACTTGCTAAAAAAATCCTATCAGATTTCTAAAGGCTTGAAAGACATGGCTTTGGTCATTTTTTTAATTATGTCAGTTAGAAGAATTTTCAGTTTATATTACATTCCACTTTATTCCTGCAATCAAATGTGACTTTAAAAGCTCAGTCAAATACATTACTCAAAGTCTATAAATTGAGAACAAAAAACTTGGGAATCCTCAACTCTTCTCACTATTGCAACTAATTTTTCTCCCTCACCTGATAAATGAATGTGTAATTTCCTATGAAGATGCTGTGCTATCCAAATCTCATACAATGCAAAGAGGCAAAACACACACTGAATTTTGAAAAGTAAGTTAAGCTCATACAGTAATTGAAAAAAACAAAAAAATCCAGATGCATTTAGAAATAAAACAAAAACATCCTGCATGTGCCTGATCACTAGGCTGTTACCAGAGAGGAAAAAATGGCTTGCAACCAACACACCTGGGGCTAAATTTACCCATGAAGACAGACGTGAACAAGATGCAATACCGAACCAAGCACAGATGTTATTTTTGTTATCTTTTTAAGGACTGATCCTCAGTGAGGTGTAAGCTTGATGTTGTATGACATGGAATATATGATTAACAGCAGAGCGAAAGACAGTCTTCAACTAGGCTTCTTTATTTACCTCCTTTTATATCAGTCTCTTTGTTTACAAAGGTCATTAAGCAGCCTGCACTCTGACCCCAGAAAGAGCTTACCATCCAGGCCAGGTAGAACAGTGCTCCTCATGGCCAGCACCAAACCAAGCGGTGATCCGAAGAGGAAGAAATCAGACACCTCGAATTCAAATCGGCCCAGGTTTACTTCTGAGAGACTGGAATTCACAGGAGGAAAGTCTGCACCATCTTTCAACACACTTGAGTGGATGCTGAGCAAAGAAAACGCACTGATTCAACAATAACGAAGAGGGCATCCAGAGAAAAAATCCATTCCCAAAATAGGCTGCTTGGAAAGCTCTAGCATCTGTATCGAGATCCAAGCAATATGCCTTAAACTGTAGATAGATATTGCAGTGTAGCAGCAACTTATCATTATTTCAAGTGCGGCTATTCAGTAAATTTACTACCTCGAACATGCAAGAGTTTTCTACAATTATTCTACAGAATACTTACTGGTAAGTTATGCAAGGACTCTGAAGATTGAAGTTTCCCTCCGCTCCCTTTTAGCAGTACAGATGTATGTAAGTTTATTCTGAAACTTCTGTTACAAATTCTAACCTACTCAAGTTGTAGGGCAATGGTATGATAAGGTTACAGTTATAAAGTATGTTTCATGGGAACATAAAAAGCATTGTTCTAATCTGTTCCTTAAGCTATGAACTAGAATTTCACTACTTTTGAACTATTTATTACAGGTTAAAACTAGTGATGCTTATAGACAGCTTTTAATCTTTTAGGTGATTTACACACTTTCCTTTACTTTGTATGCCATACGTGCATGAGGTAAATACAGATCACGTATCCCTCACTGAGACAGAAAAGACTCACCCCTCATTTAGTTCTGTTGGAGATGAAATAACTACATTCAGAAGCAGAAAAGTAGCATATACTTCTGCTGCCCAGTCAGGAGACTGAGCAGAACATGCCCCCAGAGCATGCAGGGCCTGACTGAGAGATGCTGACCAGGCTGACTTCAACCAGAGCTGTAACCGAAGCACTCACAAGTTATCGGTACACTACATCTGTATCAGTGGCCAAGCATGGATCAGAATCCAGAAATCCTGAAGATTGGTGCCAAATCAGGCCTAGACACCAGGCTCCTCTTTCAATCTGAGAACCTAGTGACATTCTCAACTTGTAACCCGATGTTATTAACTGAAACCCTGGGGGCCAAGGTCATGGCCCCTTTAGGACAAACATGAAGAAAGCCAAGAATTGAATCCACCATCAGGCACAGCAGTTAGGAGCTACCTCTGTAACTCTGAGAGCCAAACGCTCTCAGACAAAAAGCACAAGCTGACACTCAAACACAACCACAGTGTGTAGGACAAGGACATTTCTGTGTGAAAGAGTGATCTTTGTAACCTCACTACTCACACTGACATGCCACCTCTAAATTGCAGTAAATGAGCTCACAGGGAAAAAAGTCTTAACAATCTTAGGCAAGTCTCCAACAGGGAACCAAAGGCTTGGAATCGCTCTCTATCTACAGGGTGGGTCAGAGGATGATGTGGTTTGGTTTGATTTGTGTCTGTCCCCCCCGCCTTTTACCTTAGTAAGGATGGGGTTTTTTTGTCCAACTATTCCTCAATAACTTAGCAACTAAGGAGTCCAAAATGTGAATGGAAGACAACACCTTTCTATCTGCTTGCTTAAGTACAGCTGCATGTAAACCTTTCAGTTTAAAATCATAGACACACAAGAAATGAAAAAAAGGCTTGGAAGAAAACTGTTATCTTTGTCTTTTCATTATCCTATTATCCCCCAAGTCTGAAGTGCTTTATACAAGCCAATACTGTGCTTTAAATGTAACACAGTACTCCTTCTATACAAGAACCTAAAATCAACTGACAAAAAAACATCCTCGTGTTTTCAGTCATAGACAAGTGAAAAACAACCATTCTGCCTCAGAGGGAAGACACTTTACAACATGTCAGTATCCAGAAAACCCAACGGTTTGAAAATAAAAGCAGAACAGTCAACAAAAGCAAAGCAAAGAACATTCAGTCTAAGCAAGAAAATAAAATTACTTTAAACTGCTACTAACCAAATTGCCAGACTTGAAGTAAAGCACAGTAGTAAGTCTGCACTATACTCAACTGTAGCAGAACTGAAACTTCAACACACAGTAAGATTTCTCCCTGCATCACTCCCAATGAAATAAAAGAAATAAGATGATGGATAGAGGAAAAAAAAGCACAAAGAATTCAGATAAGTAAAAAACCCAAATAGCTTAGAAGAGGCAGAAACAATGAGACAAAGGGAATGCTTATCTTCCCATCAAATCTGTGTTTTAAAGGTTTCTTAGGATCCAGGAAAGCTAATTAAGTTAACTATCCCTCCCCCAACTTCCTCCTCATTTAAGCCAAATGTTTATGCAGGGGGGTTTGTTGTTGTTTTGAAGCTGATCTGAATAGCTCATAGACAAATGGCACCACCTAAAACAATTATCTCACTATTGTCAGAATAACAGAAAGCCTGTAAGTGAGGTCAGAGAGATCTTTAGAAAGAAAAACAGAAGTTTAGAATTATAAAGCATCCATCCCATCTTGATTTGTGGAACTACTTGCGTTCAGTTTTGCATATTCAAAACTCTACAACTGAATGAAGATTAAGTAAAAAACTCTCCACATGTGAGTAAGTTCATACCAGACCCAACATACCTATGGTTTCCTTTGAGGCATATCCTGGGACTCTAAGCAAACCTCTAGAAACGCACCCCAAACAATAGAAGTGATTCTGTTGCTCTGGTGCGGACAGGCTCCGCTGCATGGCAAGCCTGTTTCATTTACTCAGTCGTCAAACACTAGTTACCTAGACAGGAAAGCGTGATGTTGGGTTATAGCATCACAGTCATAGGTGGATGAGTCGCTCTGTTTCCTAGGCAACGGCTTCTCATCCTCCATGATTCCCGAGATGTCAATATTGCTTTTGCTCAGGCGTTTGCTGCCACCCAGACTGGAGTCCTCTGCTAAGAGGGGATTATCCTTCAGAGAATGAACAGAGCAAAAGGAAGATTTAGACAGTGACCAAAATACGACAGAGCTTATATGAAATGGCTGCATTTATACATTTGATCTCACTTTATCCAAGAAAGGGTGGGAGGGGTCAGACTTTCTCTCTGCAGTGGAAAATAAGGAAAGAGATGAAGACTAAATTTCCCTGTAAGATGTATAGCCTAAAAGCTGGAAGGAGAAGCAGGAATTTTAAGGCAGGGAGGAGGACTAACACAAAAGCTTTATCCCTCATGACTTCATCATTCTCAGAGAACTATAAATATCATAAAGTAATCAGAACGGGTCTTACCTGAGTGCACAAAATGCCCATTACAATATTAATGATCTTGCTCATCACGTTCCATGGATGTGGGACCTGACTTTTTAAGAATGTGAACTTCTGCAGGATGCAAGAGACCAGTGGTACCATGTCTTTAAGGTACCCCTTAAAATAGGAAATAGATTTATTTACTGCTCATTTCCTCCAGCGCTTCTGCAGCTTGCGCCAGCATCCTCCCTGACATTTCACTATTACCCCAGACTTCTATTCCTGCATCCCCCTCAGTAGCAAATGCAAATGATGCTTTTCAAAACAAATGCCATTGGACTGAACTCCCCATTCATATGTGAGATCTGGGTGCAGGAGACACACAAGATTTGGTTCTTTCTAATAACTGTGTAATCCAATTCTGTGTAAATCTCCCTCTATCAGATCAAAAAAAAAAAAAAAGAGACAGTGTGAAAATGCCTGACACCTATTTTAACAAAACTTCAAAAACACAAATATCAACAAGGCACACTGAGAGAACAGATACAGTTAACCCCCTTCTAATTGTGTAATTATTGGTTTTCATCCATATTCTGCTAACTCTTACAATGCAGTGCTAGAATTCACAGGATGATATGATACAACTAGCATTAGCATCTTAATAATTTGCAGAGTAGTAGTTTAGGACCAGCATGTTCACAGACAATTATTCCTGTGATGGCACAATGAAAAAACTTAACATGCGTGTTGGAATCTCTTCTGCATTTCACAGGAACGTAGCAAAATTAACATCATGCCAACTTTAATATGAAAGTTGTGTAAGATTTAGGACCTTGCTTGGCATAATACTAATACATCTCCAATGTGAAAACTAAGCCTCACTTTTCGTAATTGATGCTGTTAATGAGTGCAGTGAACTATTTCACAGGGCCAGGCAGGAGGTGAGGGCTCCTGCGGTATGCTGGCAGCTGACTGCCCCCACCGTTTTTTATGCTCAAGTGATGTAAAACTAAAATAAAGTCTCCACCTAAAATATGTGCTTCCGTTGAGTTCAAGCCAGAACCAACTACATGCCCTACTTGTATTTTTTTATGTAATAGTAACTTTTTTTCAGCCTGACACTGACTCTAGGTAGCTTGATTGGCCCCACAACCTTACACTGAAGCTCTGTTATAACATCAGCCCTTTTTAGCAACTCTATTACCCAGAACACCAGGGACCTCTCAACTCCAAAATTCCTATAACCAAAGTGTTCCTGACAGAGTTTCTTACAAAGTAAGTTTTTACAGGTAAATTCTCAAGAACGTAAGTGAACAACATTTCTTTATCTGCTCATGTCTCATGATTATCTAAAAATGATTCAGCAAAGGCATTTATTTACATCTTAGCTGTTGTGATGAGTTCTGATCTCTAGCTTGATCCCAAGCAACACTGCCATGAAAATGCAACATATTTATGACTTTAAATCATAACTTGCACGATACAAATATTCTGCAACCTTTGCCTAAAATTCCAATGTGGTATTTTTACTATGAATAAAATTATTAGAGCGCATAAGTATATTCATGGTGGCACGTAAAATGGAGGTGAATCAACATAAGCATAGCTAAAAGGAAATGTTTAGAGAGAATCGAAGTCCATGAAATGCGCTGACAGATCCATTGATTTAAACAGGCTGTAGGTCAAGCTCTTTAACATCATACCATCAGTGACTTCTGAAAACCATATCAGTGCTGTCAAGGCTCAGAGTTTCATCAAAACCCCGGTGACATTTTAAGGCTCCCTTCATTAAAATTACATGGCAGATATGTCAGCATCTCAGCTCCCCTTACTTTTTAAAAAGGAATTCCTGTCAATGTTATTGAGAAAAACGGGAACCCTGGAAGGTGTCAGAAGCAAGAAAGCAGATGCAAGGAACTCAACACAATTAAATATTTTTGTTTAGGTCTCTTATTTCCTGGTGGTCTCAGGAAGAAGGCTGGCTGTTGGAAAGGCATACAGTTGACAGTAACATAACCCCAAACACTTTTCTTTTAGTCACATGCATGTTTGTCCACAGTATTTAAAAACTAGTTTGTGTCACCACAGAACTAGCTGAGAAGACTTTATAGTAATGGAAGCTAATATGTTCATCCCTGAAAGCTGGCAACAATTCACCTCTGTCCTCTAAGCTTCAGTAACAGGTTGTCCTTGCAGAGTGTGTGTTTTCCTCTTGTGTCGTAAGACAATCTCAGACAGGTCAAATTTTGCAGGAGTTTGACAGTCTCAGAACAATACTGTGTGGGAAAAGCATCGAGCTCCCTCTTCTGCACTGCTGTCATTAAGGTTAACCCCGCGTACCCAGCATTTCAATTGGGCATGTCGATTAACTGGGCATAACACAGCAGAATGCTAGCTGCTTTTTGTTGGTTAAACTCTAGAACAATAACCATCACCTACAGCAAGTTAACAGAACGTGGCATGCTATTATTACACTGCAGAAGAAAGCCTTTATTTTTTTTGGTCAAAATCAACACATTTTAAACTTGTTTTTCTATGGGTAAAACTCAGGTCTTCCAAAGCAGACATGCCACAGACAGTTCAATGAGGGAAGAAAAAAGTAGTTTTAGAAGGACAAGGGACTAGATCTCTATGAGACAACTGTAGGGACAACCCACTGGGAAACTGGCATTGTACAAGACAGCAGGATTCAAAGTTGTTCTTTCCTTATCGCATAAAATTCTCTCCCCATGCTCATTTACATTTTCCCCACCACTCCCCTCTGCCCCTGTCTTGCTGGACATAGCATTATGCCACTGCATTACACTGGAAGTGTCACTGGAACACTCTTCACAATTCACAACAGCAAATGCCCCAAGTAAAAATAGACTTTATCTTGCTCAGTACTTTTAAGCAACTTGCAAACAGCAAGAAAAAAACAGATAGACAAAACAGAGGATGTGAGAAAAAGTGCAAGGTTTACAGATGAGGACCGAGGCACGATAGATCAAGAGACTTGGCCAAAGTCACGCAGACAATGAAAAATATGCTAATGGAATCTATTTCCCTGAAGCTACAGAAAAAACAAGTTCATAGGACAGGTATTTCCCATAAGCTCACCCAGTACTGGAAAACATTACCAGCCCTGTGCACATGGGGTGAGATTTCATGTCAAAGAGAGATGTTGAAGAACCTAATCTGTTCTCCAGAATTATGCAGATGAGTGGCAGGAAAATGAAAACAAGACAGAAGCAGTATGGATCTATGAGATTAACCTTCCCACACTGTTCCACCTATAGTCTTCAACAGCCAAGAGGATCTCCTGGCTTCTCTGACAAGCAAATAATTAGTCTTATTCCTGAGAACAGGGAATTTGGGAACTATAGTTAGTGTCAGTCCTGGAGCTGGCTTTTATCTCATTAACAATCTGTTCATGTGATAGTCCCTTGGGGACTGAACTGGGACCACATTAATTTTACGCATGTTACTGAACAGCCATTCAATAAGGTAAGCCTGCCAACCCCTTCACAGAGACAGAAGGTTATTGGTGAGAAGAACTCACTGAGAAATTAGCTTCTCTAAACCATCTGGGCCTTCTCTGCATCTGAACAGTGAAAATTACATCAGAGGCTACAAGTACGTCAAAAAGTCTGCACACTGTGGCGTCATGGTGAAGAGAAAGCGTTCAAATTCATAGCAGTCTGATACATTAAAAAAACCCAACAACCTCTTGTTAAAAAAAACAAATTCAAACCTATTCAAAGAACCTGTCCAGATTTTAATCTCACTGGTTTAAGCATTTAGGTTCACCGTCATGAGACAGTCTTTCTTGTATACTGCAAAAGACACTGAGTCAATACGGCATTTATATTAGCCAGATCAGGGAGTGAGACATAGTTCTGAAAAATATATTAAACCAGTAAAAAGACATTAGGCAACACATTGGAAGAGGTTGAGGTGACCAGTATAGAGACTACTTGCTGCATTTTAAGCAGTTAAAAAGCTTGTTTTCCATTGCTACAAGTTCTTTCAACTCCCCCACATGCCACAATTAAAATCTCATCTGCAGTAAAATGGTATCAATTTGCATCAGTGACCCACAGATGGCTTTTATTTATCCTTGATCCACGTGAAGCAAATCGTCAACTTTCTCCATTCATCCGAATGAAGAGTTGTCTACTTCTAAATTATTTTAGCTGTTGCAACAAAAAAGAACCACCTTTCTCTTCTAAGACACAGTGTTCCCAACCAAGTACAGTGATTGCTAACATAGGACTGGGCTCCCACTTGATGATGGACCAAATTCACCACAATCTTCTGTCCATGAATAACCCAAGGAGTGACACGATGATGATGACAACACTACTGGCTTTCTTTGTTAAGTATTTTGACATTTACAAATGTAACTGATTTTTAATGAGCAAGAGTTACTAGTCTGGTCTGAGCAGAGTGATACTCGCTCTGCTGCAGATTCTTTTATTGAACATGCAGGTAAATTTTCAAATACTGCCCTGTACAAGCATGTACATGCAACAATCATCATGATCTCAGCAATCATTCACATTTCTGCCTATACTGTAGAAGTCACTACCTATAATGGATAATTCTGACTTGATTATTTAGTGTGTATTGGAAACTAAAATACAGAAACCAAACTAGAACACACAAACGAACAAATACTCATGTGGGGTAGCAGAAGAATGTACCATTCTAATTCCTTATTTACATTGCCTCATTAAATTAACAGGCCCTCTCTCCCCAAAAGGAAGTCTCTAGCGCCCAAAACTGTGAACTATCCAGGGAACATAATGGTCACTGTATCACCAATCTAGCTTATTATAGACCACTTTGAAATAAACAGAGTAAGAAGGGAACTACATAAACTTAATTTACTCTATTTTCATGGTTTATAACCAGAACATAAAATGCAATGGTTGAGAGTACCTCAGTCTCATCCTTATTTCCAGCTAGTTTCATTTCGCAAATGCCCCTGACATTTGTGAAATGGTAAAGTAAAAAACTCTCTTATATTTCTGCATCTCAAACTCTTCCAATGAGATCCATTTCTACTGGAGACAGCAAGGAAGGGGAAAAAAAACCAAACAGTAAAAAAAGAGTCCTCCTGAATGTGTTTCACAGGAGCAAGATGAGAACAATGGACAGAAAGAGAAGATAAGGAAGGAAAAGAATACTTAGTTCTTCTGAATGCATAGAGCAGTAGAGATGAAGACAGGAGGAGAAAAGTGAAAAGATGGAGAGAGGAATAGGAAGAGGAGCTCTGTGGTATCAGGAAAGAGAGGAATACGGGAAAGTCGAAACTATAAGAGCAGGGGAGTCAAAAGAGCCTGTACTCCCTAAAGCCTGATCCTCACTCTCAGGTTCACCAGCAGCCCTTGTACAATCAACCCCACTGTAGGAATCGGATCCAGGAGGACCAGTTCTCCATTTAGTCTGGTTGCAATGCACTGTCCTCAGTGCTGGTGCTATCAAAGGCTGGCTGCTGAGAATCCAGAGCTGTGTTATTAATGGTGAGTAATTCTCCTTCCTGGAAACATTAGAGGATGACTCTTTGCTCATGGGTACTCCCATCACACATAGGCCTCCACTGAACCAAGCAAGCTGCTATCACTGAGCCCATTTTTGAGGAGAGAGGTTAACTAAAAAGTCAAGAGGTGAAACAATTTGGCCAGGGTCACAAAACCATCAAAGAATGGAGCGTGGGCAGCTCACTCGGTGTCAGCTCTGATACGCCACACTCCCTCTCCATATCCATTTGAGTCTGAAGTACATAAGATTAGTTGAACTTCAATTTTCTTTCTTAAGTGTTGAACACAATAATGAAGCTCACATGCTAGCATTACTTTAAAACATTGTGCTTTTACTATTATAAAATCTTCCCTGGATCACTGTTAGAATTAATCCTCCCTTCTTTCCAAATACTCATATAGACACTGTTATGCTCAGTGGTCCATTCACAGATCCTCAGGTGACCTGCATTCCTTATCAGGAAGGAGGCATTCTTTCACCAGCCACTAAAACTTATTCATGAACACACTTAATGCTAGACTACCCCCAGGCAGTAGCATAAGGAATTCCAGACCCTATGTGAACAAATAAAAAAAATATTAAAAGAAAGATAAAAGATTTTGGTAAAACCAGGAACTGTATATCATAAAACTGAAGCTGCAGACCTAATTTTCAGACAGCAATTTTTTGATATATGAGCAAAATCCCATGCTATCATGGCAATTTACCAAATCCTTAAATTTTCTCTGTTTTATATGGAGCTGATTTCCTCCAGGGAATGAATCTATAGGGTCTCAGTTGTGTGGATTTTTCTCTTCACCTGGATGCTGCTGATGCTTCCTCTCCTGCTACTGTTCCGACTCTCATCAGCTGTATTAGAACTATAGCAGATGGCATCAAAGCCCAAAATTCCTCCAATGCAGTCACCAATGAGACACACCTGAGGAAATAAAAAGTTTTTTGGGGGACATGTAGCAAGTGTTTTAAAAGAAACAAAAAGCATCACAGCACTGCAGAATAGTTGCTGTCTTACTTTACACCCTTGTTCCTGTTTTTTTTACACCTTGGTTCCTACTGCAGCTGAAAACATGTAGCCACTTTCTCCCACTCACTTTTATGTCCAGACATACGCCCTAAGCCAAGAATACCTGTCCCAAGGGACTATTCTGACCAGCTGGGAGTTCTGCCAAATGGGCTAGGATTCTTCCAGCTGGTTGCGGCCAGACTGCAGCTTGAAAAGTCCAGATCACTGGGGAACCTGTCTGACAAAGATTTCAAGCCACTTAACATTTTCTTCAGAGTCATACAGGGAAGAGGATCTCAACAGATTAAAACCAGATTAGTACTCCCCTGTCAGGACAAGGAAACGGAACTTTAAAATGTGAAGCAAGAGTGAATGTCTCTGCTTAATACTTCATTTAATACAAACGTACAAGCTACCTTCGAAGTACGGGCCTGGGAATTAAAATACACTGAGTACTAAAATTGGAATTCAATAGTTGGAGTAACTTTTTGACACAGTAGAATGTACCTCACAAGCCAATTCCACTGAACGCCTCCCCATCCCATAGGATTTCTAATCCTCATTATTAATGGCATTAAGGTAATGGTGTTAACTTGTTCCAGATGCTGTAAAAAAACAAAAAGGCAATCTCTGACCTAATGGACTCGCAATATAAATAGACAGAAGAGACCAAAATATGAAAGGAAAGATAAACATAGGGTGGGGGTCAGGTTATACGGTATGTATTTCAGAAGTACAGGACTTATTCAGAGATAGAGTTGAGATTTCTACCTAAGGATGAAAGCAAAGCACCGTAGACAGCACAGAGAAGTCACTTCCATTCTATCAATGCCAATAATTGTTGATGGCGAAACTTCTGTGGAGCATACAGAGGTCGTGCAGCTTTCCACATGAAATATTAATATATTTGGTTTGTAAAACACACCAAGAGGACTTCTTTGTCAAAGAAAAAGAACCCATAACACTCAATTTCTATAGAGAGAATTGTTTTCACAATTATTTCTGTAACTGGTATAATTCTTCTTTACATAACCTCACCTTTCATAATGTTCTGTCACTGCAGCTGGGCTGTTTTTATGCTTCAAGCATGAAAGCACTATGGATATTAAAACTGGCTTCAAACCAAATTTTAGCCTAAAAATACTGATATGCCACAGCATAATCTTGTTACTGCTATGGAAAAGAATTTGTGTAACAAGACACGTTTTCCTTCAAAGATTACACTATATATTTTTTTCTTTTTGTGAAGTCTGGAGGTCTCTGTACTTTAAGGAAGTGTATGTTTCCATCTCTGTAGAAGGCCCCATCACAAAATAAT
The DNA here is from genome assembly GCF_000708025.1 of Charadrius vociferus. NCBI lineage: Eukaryota > Metazoa > Chordata > Aves > Charadriiformes > Charadriidae > Charadrius > Charadrius vociferus. The sequence goes on from NW_009647692.1 coordinate 118,269, forward strand.
TTCAGTAACTCATGCAGGGTAGCAGTATCATATTTATTCTATGTGAAGCAGGAAAGTACTGAGTTTTGTAGTCTAAAGATGGACAAGCAGGAACAATAACTGTGGCTTGTCAGCTGGAAGAAGTCTGCAGGTGACTTCCCTGGGGAGTGGGTCACACCAGAAAAATTACACGACTTTCCCAAAGTTACACAGGAAATCTGCAACGCTGTTGGCAACTGAGTATTTGCCTTCTAAGTTTCTTTACTGTCGATTGTTTTATTACTACTGTGATGGAGGCAAAAAAGAAATAGCAACACTTTAATATCAGATTCCTTATGCTCTTAGTCAGTGATGTCCCAACTTTTCCATCAGCTATAGCAGGTGTGTGAGGAACTCAGTAACACAGGTTATTAACTGTCTTGGCTTGGCATGCTTGTTCACTGCTTACCATACCACACTGACCACACAACTATGGCTCTAATACATTACCAGAGCTTGTAGCAATACTTAGTAAGAGGTTAGGGGTCAAAGTGCTTGTGGGAGAAGATATAGTATCTTCTACCAACTGAGTAAGTCCAGGTTAGATACTGCACAGGATTCCAGAAATGTCTTTCTCAGGCTGGGAACTGAGAAGGCATTCTGCATATGTAATCCCATGCTAACATTCATTCATCGTATTTGCAGCGTTGTCCCACTCTCATAACTCAAAACCCTGAACACAACAGCTTAAAGAGAAACAGCCTTGCTCCGAAGGAATTTGATGTAAGAGAAAATAGTCCTACCTGTCCATTAAAACCAGCCCCATCTGTAGATTTGAGAAATTCATTGTAAACTTGATTGGCTCTACTGATCACCATGGCAACTGCATCCTGGTATTGAGGGGATGAAACAGCCAGCAAGGGCAAGGCAGCCAGCGGGATGTGGTCTTCACTGCTGCTGAGACAGCTCTCATCGTAGCTGTATGGATTTAGGCTAGAGAAGAACATGTTATCACCAGGAAAAATGCAAGAGGCAGCACACAGCATTAAAGAATGAACAGAAATGGGTTGGGCTATTGCAGTTCACAATGATATAATACACAAAGGATCATTGCATCACAGAATTCAACTGCTTAAAAAAATCACGGAGTTACCACTTTATGTGAATGAGATCATGCTAGAAGGCATTTCTGTAATTAAACATACTTGGTGCAATTTTTCCACACACAAGTAGACATAATTTAGAACAGCAAAGAGATTATTCTGTTTCAATGCTTTTTTTTTTTTTTCTCTCCATATAGCGACTTACTATATCAAAGAATGGGATCGAATCATCACACTGGAATTTTGCTCCCTAGAACACAAGTGTAACAGATCTATTGTTCAAAAGCATATAAACCCACTTTTCCCACTGTCCCACCCTTTCAAAAAGATGGAGCAAAGCCGCATACATTCTGAAATCATACATAAATGTTTGCATAGTAACATTTTTCAAAAAGGAGGTGACACAACTGAAAACACAAGCTGAAATTCAATGTCAGCTTTATTTTAGCTCGGATGTGCACCCTGCAAGTGTCTCAGTAAATCTGCCAACCGTGTC
>NW_009647692.1:119893-123387 GCF_000708025.1 Charadrius vociferus
TCTCTTACAGTAAGTTGACTGTCCTTTAGAGATTGAAGTCAGTAGTATTTTGGATAATTCAGCTTATCCAAAGTTCACCTAAGGCTGCAGGCAGGCAACTTCAACACTGTTTTGTATTCACTTTCTTTAGGAAGTTGGTGGGTTATCACAATATTAAAAAGCAGGCTGTCTGAAATGGAATGGTTTTTGCTAAAACCCGCACCTTTGAGGCTATTACTAGGGTAATGGAAGAACAGAAGACTTGCAATGCTCAGTATGGAAGCTGGTCTGTGTTCAGCCTCATGGGACATTTCCACACCTGCCTCTTGCTGAAGCACTCCAACGATTTGGTATTTTTAATTCAAAGTAGTATAACAGTTTCTATGTCCCGGAGCTCAGCTGGTCTGCCAAGCTGTGTCAATTTACCACGTAACACAGCTTCATTTTGCCAGCTGATTAGATCATCCAAATACACTGCAGACATACAGTTATGAATACTAACTCCCAAAAATGAAAAGCGAACCTTAAAAACCTACATAAAAAGGCCTCATTTACTATAACCATTGCTAGATAACACCTCAGAAAGGGACAGGCAGAAACACAGGAGGAAAAAAAAAAAGTGAATGTCTGAAATGGAAAAAAATACCTGCATATGTTTTCATAATAAAAGCAAAATGCAAACAATATTCATGAGAGCACTACACAAAACAGAGTCAATGGAAAAATAAATAGCTGTTTGGGTTTTTTTTTCATAGCTAAAGGAATAGAGATCAAACTGAAATTGAGCAATTATGGTCTAAACAATTAATCACAGTTAATGGGCTTAGAAATGAGGGTTTGGGTTTTTAATTCCAATTTATTTTATTGTAAAGCTTGCAGCCACAGAGACCTCTGTTGTTACTGTAGACACAACACAAAGGGAAGAAAGTTCCAGACCACTGAATCACTGTATGGGGAAGAGATGAAGTTGTTTTGCATAGGAGACATGCTAAGTACTAGTGGAGAAGCTGAGACAAATAGGTAAAACATCAGCGCTGGAGCTGAGAGGAGCACAAGTCTTGTTATCTTGATGCATTGGCAGGACGCTGTAGGAAGTGCTTCCAAAGCACCAGCTTGGAAACATCACACATTTGCCAAGAAAGGTCGGATGAGGTGATCCTTGAAGTTCCTTCCAACCTGGGATTCTATGATTCTGAGTCATAGAATTTTCACTTCCACAAAGGCTGAAGATGGGGAGGGAAATGACAAGGACGCAGCTGAAGTCACGAAGTAAGTGCCTGTCGTGGTTCTGTTTTACCTCAAACCAGGACGTTGCCTGACAGATGAAGTCACCAGCGTCAGAACCTAACCCCTCCTGGACAAAAGGCAGCAGACCACTAGGCTGCGGGACAGAACATGTCTTTCATGATGGGCAGGAGTACAGCTGGCTGCCAGGGGAGAAGTGAGTGCTGGCCCTGAGGCATGGGCCAGCGGGAAAACTGAGACTGCACCGTGGAGATGGGGGTGAGGGGTTGTTCAACCCCGGGCAGAGCGGGGAGGAAAGGAGAACAAAAGAATAAAAGCTTATTCTGAATGCAGAAAGCATCTGGCTAGATGCAGATCAAGACAAAACACTGGTACCTCCTCAAAACTTCCTCAGGTGAGCAGTCCCTGACCATGGCAGAGGTGAGAGGAGAAAGCAGAGGGGGAAATCACCCACACAGTAACGCTTGCTTATATGGATAACTGTCACAAAACAATTTTTTTACATTTATGGTTTGGCTATCTGCACTCCATTGCTGGCAGTTCTAGGCACTTGCTATTGCTGTTTCTGAATGCCAGAATATCACAGCATCCCAGACTGGTCAGGGTGGGAAGGTCCCTCTGGAGCTCCCCCATCCCACCCCCTGCCAGAGCAGGGGCACCTCCAGCAGTGGCACAGGACGGCGTCCAGGCGGGTTTGGGATGGCTCCAGAGGGGGAGACTCCCCCACCTCTCTGGGCAGCCTGTGCCAGTGCTCTGCCACTCTCACAGCAAAGAAGTTCCTCCTCATGTTAAGATGAAACTTCCTATGCTCAAGTTTGCGCCCGTTACCTCTTTTCCTGTCACCGGGCACCACTGAAAAAAGACTGTTCCCATCCCCCGGCACCTTCCCTTTGAGTGTTTATAAGCATTGATAAGATCCCCCCTCAGTCTTCTTTTCTCTAGACTAAAAGGAGCCAAGTCCCGCAGCCTTTCCTCATAAGAGAGATGTTCCAATCCCCTAATCATCTTCGTAGCCCTTTGCTGGACCCTCTCCAGCAGTTCCCAGTCCTTCTTGACCCGGGGAGCCCCGAACTGGACACAGTGCTCCAGATGTGGCCTCACCGAGATGCTGTCTTCGGAAGCACGGGGAGGCAGCTGACAGAGGGTGGGTGTTGGGGCCGTCAAGATGTACCGTGACGGGCAGCAAATTACTTCTTATTTTTGGCAGGACCCCTCAAATGCCTCCCGCCTACCAGCGGAGAAGGAGCTTACATTGACCTTTCTGTGCAGCACGCCCGCACGCTGCGAAACGCTGCGGGTGAGACTCGCTCTCCAGCCCGTCCAGGTCACGCTGTAAGGCAGCACAGCCTTCTGGCGTGTCAGCCGCTCCTCCCAGTTTTGTGTCATCAGCAAACTCGCTGATGGTACACTCTATCCCTTCATCCAGGTCACTGATGAATATATTGAACAGGACTGCATTTATTTCCTCCACGTTCAGGATGAAAGAAAAACAAGGAATACAAAATACCCAAATCATAATCACTGGATGACTAGACTTCTCCATACATTTTGTAATTAAATTTTAAAAGTATTTCAAAAAATTGATTAGGAAAATTCAACACCAAAAGCTTACATTTCAGGACCCACCATTGTGCAAGGAGCATGTAAGGGGCTGAGCACTCCAAAAGTCATCCAATGAAACACTTTCATCTCATTTGATTATTCATACACTTACTTTCCTACTTAAGTGTTTGCTTTGTAAATGTTCCTAAACGTAACTTTTGTTTTGGCCTTTCTTTCCTTCTCTCTTCCTCTCCCCCAGCCCCCCAAATACGCAATTACTGTTCTCCAGTTTGGCTAATTGTAATTTGGGAGCTCCAGTCTGAGGTGTGAATCAATGTATGCTCATCAAATCATATGCTATAAAAAGCGTAACAGTTGATCCACTCTGGGATATTTTTCTCCCTGAAAAGGGAAGAGACGGCTCTCAAGTCATCTAGCTGGAACAAGAATGTGCCTTAATGTTAACCCTTATCTGTCCTTAGCAACAAAGATGGACAGGAGATCACCCATTCATTATAAATTTACGCAGGTTGTGTAAACAGTGTTTTTTCTGACTAATATGAGAGATACAGGAAACTGAAAGTCATGGGAGTAGATGGGAGCAGACCAGATTAAACAATCTGAAACTTTTACTAGATGCAGTGATTTTGCCCTGGAAGATCCCTTTCCTTTACGCCACTATTTGCCAGGCAGGCAGGAGAACTGCATAGGTGCGTTCATTTGAAAAG
>NW_009647692.1:123425-137985 GCF_000708025.1 Charadrius vociferus
CCAAAACCAATGCCAAGGTAAACAGAAGGTTGTACTGCCTTGGCACGCGCTATGCCTGCACATTCAGAAGATGGAAGATCCATTCAAACCAAACAAAAAATCTTGTGCTGCTGCTTAGTCAGTCATCTGGCTTACCCTCAATGAAACATTACAGTAATTAAAACCACACTTCCTCCCCCCCAGTTTGCTAAATGGAATGTTTACCACAAGTTTATGCTCCACAACTGCATCCTGGAGCTCTGGCCGTGAAAGTTGCTGGTGTAGAGCTGCAGAAATGTGAGAGCAGGGAATCATCTCTCCTTTTGTACATCACAAGCAGCTCCACACAAGAACATACCAAGGCAATACTAATCTTATGCCAGTGCTGGGAATGATTCTATAGGACATTCCAACATCCAGCTTGCCTATTTTCAGTCTGGCTGAATACCATGTGCTGCAACAAGAGGGAATCAAAAAACAGAGAGAGAAAGTGGGAGCTCTGTTCATTTGGACTGCCAGCACACACTCTTCCTTCCACTCCACCAGCTCTTCTTCCAGATAGTTGAGACCGGCGGGCACCACATTACAGGATAACGAAGAGACACTACCAAGCCCTGTGTTAACCAATGGCCTGAATGGGCAAGGATGATCTCCCAAACACTCTCTGATGCTTCACCTCCTCTCAGTCGTCCTGCTTTACAGGGCAGTGACTGGGACATACACCCTTCTCCCTTCCTGGTTGTTTCAGTGTATCCCCTCTTAATGCGAACCATCAGGCACACCTTCCACCAGTCTGGTCTGCACCCTGCCACCTCTTCTCCCTATGTGCCTGTCACAGCTTTAAGTCCAGTCAGTATTTCAGAACTTAAAAGTATTCCCTGTCTCTCCCCTCTAACTCTCATCTGGACCATAGCTGCCTCTTATGGTCCAAAACGTGGTTTTAGACCTCCTCAACTCTTCTACAGGGTTTTCTGCTCTACATGAGGTTCAAATGTAACATTGGTCACCATACTGCAACAAAAAGACTATAAAAGTGACAACGACTTACGGGGAGCCCCAGTCAAAACCAAGAGAAGTTTCTCTTTGGTTAGACAAGAAGAAATCAAGCAAATCAGATTCTCTCCTCCCCATCCCTACACAGTTCACTGGTTATGCCTGGTTTACACTTGTAGAAGAGCTGAAGCAGGCTCAAGAGCATGCGTTTCTCCTTTCTCTATCATGCCATTTAAAATATTTATGTCAAGGAAAATACCACTAAGGAAAGACACCTGAAAGGGTTCTCTCATTTACTGAGTGAATTTCAAGACTGAAAAAGTGGGCAAGGAAGAGCAGCTACTTAAGTGGATACATCCAATGGAAAATTCCATTTCTTATTTCTAAATTCATTTCACTAGAGCCACGTCATTATGACGATGTGGAAGTCAATCAATCATACAGCACTCAGTGGGAAGTTTGCTCAACACCTGCTAAAACTTTCATTCATTTAGCATGCAAGTAATGCCGCACGGAAAAGTTGGGGACGGGATGGGGGGGTGGTGGTGTGGATAAAATTAAGTTGGTGACGCTATTGCTTATAAGGCTACCTGGCCATTTAATAGGCTTGGAATGAAAGTGTAACATCTCCTCAACCATATAGCCTAAAATCAGCCTTTGTTCCTTGGTCTTAATAATCTGACAAAGAAACACCCAGATCACTTTCCTTCCCTCACAATCACCTCCTCTCATGCTTAACGAGGTTCCACTCGTCAGAGCAGAGTTTCAGCACAGCTGCCTCCTTTCCAGCATTCAGGGAACACGCCTTAACCACGGTACTCTCTTACCCCTACACCCTTAAGATTTTCTCATATATCCTAGGCTAGAGGCACAATCCAGGCAGCAGAAACCTTCCTGTTTCTTTCTCAGGCTTTATGTTAGGCCTTTGGTTAACGACAGAAAAATTCCTCCTTGTATCATGTCAGCCTTGTTTCTGTTCACCAGATTTGAGAAGTCAGGCACCAACAGACTGGTTTTCTCATTTATGGTCAACCAGGAAATTTGTTACAGATGCACGAATAGCCTTCACATGTCCTGACCCCCAAGTGGGCACTACAACTAGAGCCGTATTTCCTCTCCAGAAGGAGTTGCTACATGTCATTTCTCACATCTCACAGCATTGTCAAAAAGAGTGCATATCTGAAATTGCTACTGCCATAAACATAACAATTGTTAAAATTAATAGTGGCAACAGTTTTGCAAGGCGACAATACCTTTCACATGAGCACGCACACAGGAACTTCAAAACTATCATTGTTAACAGTTCAGAGTTGCGTTCTTCCTTTGAGTGCAGAAGTAGTGGAGTCCCCATCCCTGGCAGTATTTAAAAGATATGTAGATTTGATGCTGAGGGACATGGTTTAGTGGTGGACTTGGCAGCATTGGGTTGATGGTTGGAGTCGGTGAACTTAAAGGTCTTTTCCAACCGAAATGATCCTATGATTCTATGAAATACTAGACTAAGCAGGTCTCTGAGATGCAGTTGCTAACTACTCTTTCTCTGCAAGTTGCATTTAGTATTTCATAGTGACTTGGTTTTGTACCGTAATATTATCACAGCTTTTTACACTACAATAATTTTCAAATGCAGAAGTGACTACCAGGAATCTCAGAAAGCCACCAGCCTTAATGCCAATGTGATCTGATGAACTATGTCTTCAACCCAGACACTACGAGACTTTCGTCTCTTTGTGAGAATTATCTTACACCCCCCCAAAAAAACCAACCTCCCTCCAAAAATTCCAACATCCCCAAAACTCTCCTCAAATCCCAAACCCAGCAAGCTATTTTTTTTTCCGTAATAAGCTGCTTCCTAAACTGAAATCATTACTTCTTGTTCATATAGCAAGTAGTAACTGTTTCCTAGCAGAACCTGGTCTCAGACAGAAACAGGACCTGACAGCTAGAAACGTAAATGTGAATGTCATGTAGCATAACCATACTATAGCTCAGTGAGCTGTAGTTTGCGGAGTTATGCTAGTTCAGAAATTTACTAATTTTATCAATGACAAGATGTTTAAGACATATTTGTCTAGTGCTCTTCATTAATCAAGAGCTGACCCAGTATCCGCTGTAATGCACAGCGTTCTCTCCCAGTTGCTCACTAGAAGCACTGGACTGGGGTCTATTGACCTTTATGCATGTGACCTACCAAATGGCTGAAAGCAAACCACCCATCTCTCATGTCAGCAAGGGCAACCTCATGAGTGACATCTCCATTTATAAATATCAGTTAGCAAATGGATCTGCTCAGACTGGAAATTCCATCAAAGCTGATAGACTCCTTTCATGATGCATGCAACCAAATTCTAGTTGTACTGTGAACTGATACCTTCATTAGCTAAAAGCACTGTTTCCTAGAGATGCATCTTTTGTAGCCCACCCAAGACACTTCTGTATACGCCGTTCTTATAGGTTAATGACAATAAATGAGTGGTCTACCATAAAACACTTCAGGACACAAAGTGCAGTAGCTGCTATTGGGAATGAACAATACTAAATTTTTGTCATCTTAAAATGTAAAAACCATGATGACGTCTCACCAAGACAACATGTTAAATCACTCGTTTGAGATATTTATTTCTGTTCTCAATTTCCAGTGAAAAGCAGAGTTTACTCAAACTAGTCTAAGTTTCTCAGCAACGCTTCACAATCTCCACTTTATTCATAAATCGATGTTAGCAACACGCCATTTTTGTTTCTAAAACAGGAAACATTAAAACTATCAGGAGGATTTTCTATAACATCCTGTCCCTACAATGGCCAAACAATGAACAGATAAATAAGATAGACAAACATCATTTGGCATATCCATAGGCAGATCTAGCTATGTTTCAATTTTAAAATAAGATAAAAGTTGACTACTGATTTTTTGGGGGTCATATTTGGGAGGGGGAGGAAAAGTTAACAGTTATCACAGTTTTCTTCTTCTGTCCAGATTTCTTCTGGATTTTTTTTTTTATTTTGGGTGCATAGGGACAATAGGCTGTAGTCCACCACGGGTTTTAGTTTTCTGGTTTTGATGGTTCTTTGTGTTTGTTTTGTTTTTTTCTTTTTTTGACAAATACATTTGCTTAGAAAAGGATGAAAGATTGTTCCAAGTCTTGCAGTAAGCAAAAGATTAAGAAGGATTTGCAACATTTCATTACGAAAAAGACAGGTCACAGAAAGCCATTCAAAACCACACTGCAAAGCCAAACATTAGAAAATGCAAATGAACTTACTTGGAAACAAGAGAGAAAGCTGCTGAACAGATTGCTGGGCAGGGAACAAGTCTGATTAAGATGTGGCCCAAAGCAGCAGGAAAATGGGCTCGGGTCACTTTCTCAAACACAGAACTGAAGGTGTTGATGTCTGCCAGCTTGCTGCTGTGGTCCACACCTCCAGTGTCTAAGATGTTCCCCCCATGTAGGATCAAAATTAGCACATGAGTTTTGCAGTTTTGGTGTTGAACTCCTTCCTGTGAGAAAAACAGGGAATAAGAAGGGAGGAAGCATTTTTATGGACAGCGTTGGTATACTTGGTGTCACTGTTCACAAGCAGTGAGCAATGATTTTTTCTCCCAACCCCACTGTGATTTTTTTGTGATACTTGCCTTCGCTGGGAGGGGTGGTGGGTGTATGCCCTGTGTTCCATTTAATTCAACTATGTCTGAACCAGGTAAAGCACACTATGTATGCTCGGCCAGAAAACCTTTGCAGCACAGATGTAGATTTCAGATCAACAAAGATTATAAACAGCTTTGTGTATATCAAAAGCTATTTTAAATATATTGAGACTGGAGAAGAATTCCAACATCCACAGGAAGCCTAAGCGAACATCTGTCTAGCTATCATGAATGAGGCTGCTGCATTTACTGGAAAGGTTCTAACTCAGATCATCACAGGTTCTGAAAAGACAGATTTCTCTGCCAATGAAAGCATCAAGCAAAAGCAGATGATACAGTTATCTCAGCCTTTTGAGACTGGCAACTTCTTACTAAAATGAAAAATGGGGCTAGCTTACCCAGACATTTACTGAAAGAGTAAAAAATGTATCATTGCTGATATCCATAAACCTCACAAATACATTTATGAATATGTGAATATGTGCATACACAGATAATAATCTGTGTGCTCTGTAGAATAAACAAGATGTTATCTACTTGAGACTGGAAAAACATTTTGAATGTCTCACAGCTCCACTTTTTTTTCTTCTTTACCCCTTGAGAGTTATGTGCACTCAAAGAGTTCAGTAATACATTAAAAGATTAGGAGAAATTTTTTTGTGGTTTTTTTTTTTTTTTTTTTTTTTTAAATCTTGAGTGCCATTTTCTTCTTTGCTTTGGGCCACATGATTCCTGGAGAATTCTAGTTCCTGAGCAAATATGATCACAAAATAAAAATAACAGTAACACTTCTTGTATTTGTTTGAGGACTGTTAATTGCTAGATTGGGTGATTTACTGAGAATCAGGCAACGTTCTGGGCACTTTATTCTTAAGTTCTGGAACAAAAGCCACAGTCTTCAACAGTAAATATAAAATGAGAAGAATTGCTCTGAGTTTAATAAGAATAACTTTAATCAGAAAAGCTGACAATAAACACACACACATTTCAGGCTGCAGTTTAGCGAGGGTAAGGGTGGAAATGTTGTTTACATGTATAAGACAGAAGTTGGTAACTTTAGCACCTGTATATTGGTGACAGAGAGGTGGCTGAAAATGAGAGAATTGTAATTTGTTCCATAAAGCCAGTATCTCTGCTCAGCCCATGATTTTTAGTATCCAGTAGAAGTATTCATTGTGAAATCATTTTGCTCACCTGCCTTATATCTGCTTAGTGCTGGATTTTGTAAGAATTTTTAAGGTTCTACTTTTCCTTGCTCTAACTTAAAATTTCCCTCTTCATGTGGTCCCATTCCAGTTATTCAGAAGAGAAATGCAATTCCCTGTAAAAGCTAAGAGTAGCTCCTTCCACAGCCAATGCCACCTTGTAAATAAGTGGCACTGCTGATGTGTTGGAGGAACTGAAAGCTTCAAAACAGAGGGAAAAATTCAACGCTGCTAAAGTCACTGTTACAAAAAGTGTCTCAGCTGGATTTAACTGGTGTCCTTCACAGGAGGACTCAAAGGGAATGAAATCAATTTGCCTCTCAGCAGTAGTTCAGCCATGACTGAGACAAGGGGCTCAAGGGACTGTAGGACTGGAATTCTTCAAAAATGGAAAAGTAGACATTTCTGCTGCCTGTCCTATGTGTGAACAGAGGACCTTATCAGTTAACTGGAAGGAACAAAACTTGTTTAGATTCTTTGCTGCTTCTAAAAAGAAGCAATTCTGTGACCATCAATTTCATGACTGCTGCTGAATCTGCTTCAGAAAACCTGCATTTCCACTAAGTATTAGGTAGACGTAACAATTTTTGTTCAGAGAACCAGACCATATTTCCACGTAAGTTAATTATGCAATGTCCAAAAAGATTGTAATGATTTTCAGTGATTGCACGTGCACCTGCTGAATAAGGGAAATAATAAAGGACACCCTACGCCATTAAATAGGTTTATAATTCCATAATACAATATGAGAGTATTTCCACATGTCTAGTCCTTGGAAATCAGCACAGCTTGTTTTGGGAAACAGTCTCACCTCATTGTCCTCGTGTATTTCAATACTGCCTTGTGCCGGGAACCTTTGCTTTCTTAAAGAGGCTCTATATAAATCACCTGAAAGGAAAAGAGACATAATTGATCATATAAGTATTTGGCTGCCTCATCTTTTACAGACATCTATGGAGATAAGGCACATTTCTAGTTTCAGGACAGAAAGATCAGTTCACAGAAAATCCTGTGGACAAAAAGAACAACAGACAAGGTCTCATGCAGCCCTACATATTAGAGGGCTCTTCCACTCTTAACAGCAACACTTAGAACAGGATTCAGGTCCTTATACAGAGGTACGTAGTACTGGTACGGCTGCTGTTAGACATTTCTGCCTTTCTGGAGCAGCAACAGAAAAGCTCACCCGAGGTTCTGCATCATCTCTGCACCTCCCACACAGGTATTTTAGATAATCTGATATGTCTTAAATAGCACTAAAAACCTATATATAGGCAAGTGAACTTTCTCCAAAGACCTTCAGCATCCAGCTCTTCCACAAACTGCTGTGACTACCTGGGAAACTCCCAGAAGTAACTGTAGTGCTCCATTACCAGGATGCAAAATAGAAGTAACAGATGATAAAGCAAAAGAGAGTTTTTCCTCAAAAACCCCGGTAACCTGAAAAATAGGTAGAGCCATTGCAGAGAAACACAGAGCTTTGCTAATACCTTTTCACAACAGGATCGTGCATGCAACATCCTCTGTTATAAACACAACAATGAAAGTCTCTGCACTGACTTTGGAGCACGACCAATCGACAAAACTAGAACAACCAAACAGACCCAAAGACCTACTTGTGACTACTTCTTAGGCAGACTGGCTGGACAGCAACCTGCTATAAGTGGTAGAACATTCACAGTGTCAGCTTTAAGACCATGAGACTGTCCACTGTCCGGCCTTGGGAAACAAAACTTGGGAAGCATTTCTTTGCAGAGAGAGTGGTCAAACACTGCAACAGGCTCCCCAGAGAGGTGGTCGATGCCCCAGACCTGTCACTGTTTAAGAGGCATTTGGACAATGCCCTTAGTAATATGTCTTAACTTTTGGTAAGCCCTGAAGTGGTCAGGCAGTTGGACTACATGATCGTTGGAGGTCCCTTCCAACTGAAAATATTCTATTCTATTCTACAAAACTCCTACAGCTGGTTATGAAAAGGTTTGCCCTCTGAACAAATCTTCTCTGTCCTTGGGGACAAAAAAGATGATGATATAGCAGTATCCACTTCCTCCCCTGTGTTTCTTCAGTCATTGAAGAGAATTGCTACAGGATCTTCACGGTCTCTTCATAATGCAGTCTTTTTTCTACAGCTGCATGTCTTAGTTACCTAGGCAACAGCTGTAGGATGAAATTTGATTAGCAGTGTTGTCAACTTTTATACATGGGGCCAATCTCTTCCTTACAAATTAAAGGAATGTTCCATCCTCCTGTCTCTTACAGCACTTATGAGACATCTACATCAGAAGAGATGCGCAAAGCTTTGCAAAAAACACACTGAAGCCCACTTACATTTTAGCTTACAGGGTTCTGCAATCAGATTCTGTAACGCTGATTTCTCAGGTAAAGAAAGAGGAGGCAAGAAGAAAAACATCAAACTTCTGATTTGCTGCTCTAGAGAATACTTCTCTAAGAAGTATTCTAGTGGCCACTGTGCTTTGTTTCCAAACATAAGGACAAGAAAGTGACTGCTAGTAGTCAGCATGGATTTACAAAGGGAAAATCATGCCTAACCAACCTGATAGCCTTCTGTGATGAGATGACTGGCTGGGTGGATGAAGAGAGAGCACTGGATGTTGTTTCTCTCAACTTCACTAGGGCTTTCAATACCATCTCTCATACCAACCTTATAGAGAAACTGAGAAAGTGTGGGCTACGTAGGTGGACAGTGAGATGTACTGAAAACTGGCTGACCCACCAGGTTTAAAGGGTTGTGATCAGCAGCACAAAGTCCAGATGGTAGCCATTGACTAGTGGTGTACCCCAACGGGTCACAACTGGTTCCAGTCCTGTTTAGCATCTTTATTAATGACCCAGATGATGGGACGGAGTGTACTGTCAGCAAGCTTGCAGACCATACAAAACTCTGGGGAGCAGCTGAAACACCAGATGGTTGTGCTGTCATCCAGAAGTATCTCAACAGACTGGAGAAATGGGTGAAAGCGAATCTCATAAAGTTCAACCAACTGAAATGCGAAGTCCAGCATCTGGGGAGGAATAACCCCACTTTAACAGCACAGGCTGGGGACTAATCATCTGGAAAGCAGCTTTGCAGAAAAGGACCTGAGTATTCTGGTGGACAACAAGTTGACCTGGACCCAGCAATGTGCCCTTGCAGTAGAGTGCCAACCACATCCTGGACTGCATTTGGAAGAGTGTCTGTAGGTCAGCGGAGGTGATCATTCCCTTCTACTCAGCACTGGTGAGACGACATCTGCACTGCTGTGTACAGTTCTGGGCCCCTTAGTGTAAGACAGACATGGACTCACCAGAGCAAGACCAGCAAAGGGAGACAGAGATGAGGAGAACCTGACATGAGAAGAGACTAAGAGAGATGGGACTATTTGTTCTTGAGAACAGAAGGCTTCGGGTATGTGGGGGAAATCTCATCAATATGTGTACCTGATATGAGGAAGTAAAGAAGATGGAGCCTGAGTCCTCTTCATGATAGTCATTGAAAGGACAAGAGGCAATGGGCACAAAGTGAAATACAGGAAATACTGTTAAAATACAGGAAAGAACTTTTTTTACTGTGAGAGTGGTTAAACACTGGAATGGGTTGCTTGGAGTCTCCACACTTAGAGATATTCAAAACCTGTCTGGACACAGCCCTAAGCAATCTGCTGTAAATGACCCTACTTTGAGCAGAGGAGTTGGGCTATAAAACCTCTAGAGGTCCCTTGCAACCTCAGTCCTTCTCTGAATTACAAGACATTGGAACATAATATTTAGGTTTTTCTTGGCCTTCAAAACATAACAGTTCTTTAAAAATTAGTACCCAATGGCCACTATAACCCACAAACCAGATATTTGGTAGGATAGTCTCTTTCACTTTCTAACAGTATTATGAAAACTCCAGTTTTACAGCACTGAAATGGCTTTTTTTAAAAGATGCTAAAAAGAGAGTAGCAAAACTGAAACCTGATGGTTTCCCATTTAGAATTTAAAGCATCTACAATGTGATTGATTCTGCTACCATCTCACTTTCTTAGCAGTGACTTTTTAATTAAGACAGGAAACACACAACATCTACAAGTAAACCTGAGAGGAAGAGTTTAACACCTAAACCATTGACAAGTTGAGTTTGTTTGTTCAGTCTGCTAGCAAGCGATGAACCAACTAATACTGACCTAGGAACAACAAATCGGTTTACTTTGAAATACAAACTCTAGTGGTACCTACAACAGTAGAGATGCATTCTGCTTTATCCGTTAAATGTGCTCCTATTAATAAGTTTTCCTACTCATTTCATGATGCTTGCTTCTTTACCTTATATGCCATTGTTCTCCACAATATTAATTTCTTTTTAAGACACAGAATACTAAAAGCTAAAAATTAGTTGTCATTTATTAAAATGTGCCAAAATGGCAAAATTCCCATGATTTACTGCTAAGTCCAGCATATCAACCTATGCCTAAATATAATCACTCCCATGTAGTAAGAAGCAACTGAGACCAGTAAAAGTTCTTTATGAGAACTATGACGTGGTCAAACTATGCCTGTCTTTTGTTTAAAAGACAAAAATTATGAACTAAAGGTGCCAGGCTGTCTTTAGATATCACCTTTTATTCCTGTACCTCAGTGGACTTAAACAGAGAAATTAAATATTGCAACATCTCAGTGAAGGGGAATTACTTCAGCTGAAGTTGTGGGGTGCTGCTCTTTGGGGAAGGCAAATGTGCTTTTCCCTTCTACAGACTGTGATGAAATTCCATACAAGACATAAATCCTCCTACCTCTGTAACACCTCCTCCTCCCTCTCATGGGGGGAGGAGGTGGCTTTGAAACCCTTCTAAATGTCAACACCAGAAATTTGCAATTTAAAACTTCAGCTGACTACAGTGTTGCAGCCTTAAAATTCTACTTATCTCACATGGGTTAGCTGTTCCAAGAAAAACTGGAAGGCCTTCCTCCCTCCATGACAGATAAAAGTTTTAGGAGTGAATGAGAGAGGACTGTACTAAATAATAATACCAAAGTAGTTCACTGACAGCTTTCTGGATTTAAAACACATTTTCCTCTGTTTCTCCCAGCAAGGCAGAAGAAAATAAATGCATCACATAATGCTATAGATGAGTCAGTTTACTCTTCTTTTTGGCATTCTGCGTTCACACTGCGTTTGTGGTTCCGCTCCATTTGACGTATGTTTATCGGCAGTCTGCCAGACCATAAGGGAGGGGACTGTAATTTTCACCTCACCAAGAACACTAGTAAAGCGGGGTCTGGCCAGGTTATTCTAAAAGCACTGAATTTAGTCCAAAACATGTTTCAAACACTGTGTACTCTTCTGCATTAGGATTGAGAGCTAATTCTACATCAGATTCTACCACTGTCATTCCTTACTGCAACTAGAAATGTATTTAACGTCTGTGGCTACGTTTCTGCATATTTAAAAGCACGGTAATTATTCTTGCCTTTCTGGCAGGCAAGGATTTACAGGATTAGTCATTTAATACTTGTACAAAAGAAAACAATACAACAACAAAACCCAAAATACCAGAAAACAAACGCAACAACACACACCCATAAACTGTGAACTTCCACCAAATGCAATTGCTTTCTGGAAGTCTCTGCAATTTAAAGCTGCTTCTAATTAAAAGTGTTGTTTCCATAAGCCTGTCTAGAAGACTCACTTTTTTCTGAAGGTCATCATACAAAAAAGTGTCAGTTTTTTAACATCTAAACTCACAACAGAACCAGTAGCAGAGAAACATTAGTTTTGCGTCGTGAAAAAAGATTTTTCAGGGCCATGAGGCACCAACTTACAGTGAACCACAATATTTATCTTTAAGAGAATACTCAAACAGGAAACCCAGGACTCCTCATCACATGCTCACAAACCTCTTTGGTTATCCATACAGTGCAATGCACCACACAAAACACTTCCTGGGATTACTCGCGCGCTGTTCCTTTGAAACCCTTGTTCTGAAGATACAATTTAGAAAGCAGAGGGTGGTTCCTTTTCCCTAACGCATCAAATGCCAGGCTGCAGGACAGTTCCTTGCTTCACACGCATACGAATGTCATAGATGACTGGACACTAGGATTCTAGGCATTGTTTGAATCACATTTGCTATTCCATTGTTAAAATAGCCCTGTATCATAAAATTTGGCTTCTTTCAAAACTACTTTCTCACTTTAGCTGAGAAAAAGAAAAAAGCATGATATCAACTTGCAGTATCAGAGATCACAGAAATTATGACACAAAGATCACTCTATGGAAGCATACGAGGTATTCTTTTCTTTCAGACATACCAATGTGCACAGTTCAACTGTCTTCACAACACCACTATGCTGCTAAAAGTTCAGGCTGCAGTAACATTAGAATGTACAGTGTCGTTTTGAAAATCTGCACCTAGAAGTACAGTTTTAACATAAAAAGAGTGAGAAGATCGGGCGGGGGCAAGGCAAAGGGGAGCCAGGTGTTTTTTTTGCTGATTTGCAGCACAAGCGAGGAATTTCAGCATTGTGCTGCCCAAAGAAGTGAACTTGCCTGAATTCATAGCAGTCCCACAGTGGGGAAGGATGGGGGGGCTGCATGTCATGCATGTGTAAGGGCATCAACACATGCCTTTATTTCAAGAGATGTGCCAATTGTATACTTTGGAAGATAATCAGATTTTGGGTCTACATAGATTCAGCTTTATTGTTTAGGTTAAATACAAGAGACTTAAGTTACTGGGGGATCTCCTCTACCATGATGACAATATAAAGGGTAAGACTATTCAGCAGCTACAGCTCTGTAGGATATAGAAATGGACAGTATGACCTACTAGAGAAAATGACAGAAATTTCATTAGGCACTGAAATGAAACTGATTACAGAGAAATTATGCGTTTTACTGTTTACTGGAAGAGCTTTAATGAGGTAAAATAATAACATGGCTTTGCTGGACTGAACCTCTCTGATGACATTATCAACATTTTACAGATTTTTCCAGCTGTATTGATTCATACCATCATTATGTTGATTCATGCTAATTGTATCATTACATAAATTACAGTAACAAAAAAGGTACCCAAATCCCATACAGAGTCAGAAACCAGTGGGTTGTAACAGCGAGAGATGCAGTCAGGAAAGGTCAGGGTGGACAAGATTGAAAACTTTCTGCTCATTCGTTTTGTCTTGTCTGTTAACTAACCTGCAAATGCCCCAGCTACAGAGTCCGCTAGGCTTCTCAAATCTGGCACGTGGAGAGGAGACACAGGAATAGGAGAACATGCCAAAATCTCCTTCCCCAAGAAGGTCAGCTCCCTTGCAGGCACCCAAACCACCTGGCTGGTCCTGGGCAGGGGCAGCGGTGCCGAGTTCCAACTGCCCTCCTCACATCCAAGTTTACAAAAGCAACCAGGTCTCCAAACACGCTGACAGCTTTCAAAAACCCAGCCTTTGTTCTAATGCTTTCCTGGGAGCAAAACGCTTGAAAACCTCTATCCAGGCACAGTGCTGAGCCGCCCTATGCAGCTCTGGCTCTCCCTCCTCCCCCGCAACGGTGCAGGGGGACGGGAATGGGCGTTGCAGTCAGTTGATCACACGTTTTCTCTGCTGCTCCTTCCTCCTCATGGGAGGACTCCTCACACTCTGCCCTGCTCCAGCATGTGGTCCCTCCCATGGGAGACAGTCCTCCACGAGTTTCTCCAACATGAGTCCTTCCCATGGGCTACAGAGTAGAAATCAGGCAAAATTCCTGGATTATCAATGATGGTGCATTGCACATTGTCAAAGCACGTCATATAATAC
Organism: Charadrius vociferus; assembly: GCF_000708025.1. NCBI lineage: Eukaryota > Metazoa > Chordata > Aves > Charadriiformes > Charadriidae > Charadrius > Charadrius vociferus. The sequence goes on from NW_009647692.1 coordinate 137,025, forward strand.
ACATGTCACAATGTCACCTGTATAGGCTTCCTACCTCACGCGGATGCCGGGGTAGTCTCACACTGCACTTGCAGTCTGGGTGAATCATAACACGAAAGAGATCTTGGGTCTGTTTTCTGTCCTGTTCAGTGAGACCCACTGCAGTAGCCCTTGGCCCTCACTGCAGTCATTATGCCTCTCTCCTTTCATTGTCCCGTACTTCTAAGTACAGGACTCAGAGAGTGAGATCTGACCAGTCTATGCGGAGCCACATATTCTAGGATTTCATTCGCCAGAGAGAAGAAAACCAGGAAAAGCACACAGAACCCTCTGTTTACCTGAAGATCTATCTCAACTTGAATAAGGGTTCTTGTAGGGTGAAAGTGATGTTACTCAGACCTCACCTTCCCCAGGCGTGAGCTGTCCTTTTCTAGATTAAGCACTGGAATCTTAAAATGCAGAAAATCAATACACAAAACCAACAAGCTGGAATACAAACGAAACAGAAATACAGACACAGGTTCTGCGTATCATCAGAAGGCTTTTACACATTGCAGAAACTCACCTGGGCACCCAGTAATTCTCCCATACTTCAAGAACACTGCTGACAAATGCTAAGAAAGTAATTACCGCCTCGCCATTCAAAACCTCACTAGTCTACTGATTAACACACAATCCTGCCTATTCTTTATTCAGAAATACGTAGATATTTATTATTGTTTCTTCAATAGCAGAAAGTTTCAAAACCACACATTGGATGCAAGGGGGTGTAATTCCGCTACCCCTTCCTTAGCCACAGATTCTCCCAAATCTTTGGCTTGTGCATTCACATAATTGCACCAACTGAAGTGATTACAGGGAAGTGGCACTGCCATTCTGGACATAGCAATAGCCTCCCAGATACCTCTGGGCAGTTCAGCTGAGTAGCATAAACACAGGGCTGGATAATTCAGCATTCTGAAACAGCAACAGCTGAAGTATG
>NW_009647692.1:138003-143713 GCF_000708025.1 Charadrius vociferus
ATTGTAAAAGTGTTCAATTTCCCACTTCCTCCCCAGGGAAATTTCTTAACATTTTAACAGAAGTTCTGCTCCGGAGTTGTAATCCAGGCTTTGACAAACACCTTTCGTAACTTTCTACAGGTTTGTAGTCTGATAGCAGCAACAGAACTATCACAGATGGAAAGAAGAAAATTAATGCTATTATATTCCAATTGCAATAAGTCAAATGAAAAGAATACATGTCTCTCATTCTCTTGGTGGGGGAGAGAAAGCAAGACAGTGAGGCTGAAGCCTTGCAGAAAGAGTAAACTCTCTCAACCCAATCTGAAAACAGAAAATCCCATGCCTGGATGAAAATCTGAGACAAAATAGCATCCTGGAGACACATCCTGTAATCTGGGGCTAACTCAGCCAACCTGGGATACCTGGTAACATTAATTAAAATGAGTGGCCAAATGTAAGTACTGTGAATAATTTGATTTGGCTGAGATCATAGCGGGTGCTCAACGTGGAAACAGCAGCCTCGTTATTAAACAACTATGTCAACAGGTGAGTAAAATCAGAAACTGACACCTACCTATTGCTGATCAGATGCTGAACTGTAAGGAAGACAGCTCACAGTCCTAAATTAAATGCAACCACATTACAGAAATTATACTACTTTTCAGTCTAGCAGTCAGTATCCAGGACCAGAGCCTACCATCTGAGCCAACTGACTCAATGACTAGGGAAGAGATTTATCAAGTATTTCTGGGGACAGAAACATACACTGCTACCACAGACACCAGTGAGCCAGCATCTCTGTCAGGGACAGTTTTGGACTCAAATTTCCACTGGAATTGGTATATATATTATATGTTACGCACGTTCATCAGTGACTTACGGAGATGTCAAGTAAGCTGTGTGTCTATAGCCTTGCCTGAAATAACTCACTGCCCAAACGGTCTCTTCATGTGGAGTACATCACATGATGTATCAGCCATCAGCATGAGAGTAGAGCCAGGTGAAAGGAAAGCTCAAGCGATTCAACACCCTAAATCAGCCATTAAAAGCAGCAGTTCATTCCGTGACAAAACAAGTAGGTAAATAAGTACCCTGCATCTAGCAGAAAAGAATTTGCACCATCATTCCCAAACTTCTAAGAACATGAGGCACAGTTCAAACCTGTACTAATAATGAAGCCAGGTCCTTTTTGTTAATTAGGGAGGAATTTAGAATAAAAACAAGAGAACTTGCTTTAGGTACAAAGCATGAGGTGGTGATAGTCCCCAAAGAAAACTGGTATTTCCATTATCGCACTCTCATGAGAAACTATGCCGTTTCTTGCCATCTGCTGTGCTACTACTAGCTGTTTATAATGACAAATCCGTCATGAGAAATATGTTCACAGGAAGGCTGTAACATATGCTTTCTATTAACAAATGACAAAGAATATTGTAATACACTGCAGATGCAGTTTCGCAAACTGCACTGTTTAGAGGAAAATAATGGCATGCATCACTGAGCCCAATCCTGTTCTGGAAGCCACAACACGAGACAGTGCCTGTGTTAACTTCCACACTGTTTCTTCATTGAATGAGACTTACACACACACTACCAGATCTTGTACATGACTACTATGGAGTACTGCACTAGAAGCAACACACAGGGTTTAGCAGACAATCTAGACTCCAAGTGCTCCTCAGCTCCAGTTCTCAGATCAGCCCAGATGAACTGGGCAAAGCGTGATTTCCAACGGGGAAGGGGTTGGCACAGAGTAACAGCACATGCTTGTGAACACAGTTGCAGGAATAGTGAACAGACGTTTCACTGTGAACTCAACGAGGGCAACAGACAATTGTCCCCAGAGAGAACTGTGATGAAAGAAAACACCTTCGTTAACACCACTCATTTCTATAAGCCAATTTGCTTTCTTTAGCAAGCAATGCAAATGCACAGAAAGATCAACAGCACAGTGACAAGTGAACACACTCCTCAAAGTGGGGCACGAGCAGCAAAGGAACCCCAGCAATGCCAGGCATGGCACCACTTTTCATTCCTATAGCGCTCAGAAACTTTAACAGCAACACCTCTTGCAGCTCTATAGGCAGAGATGGGAGAAGGATCTCCAGAGCACAAAGCACTGAAGACTCCTCCTACGCTCCAAACTGAGTCGCGTTGTACTGTCCTGTATGAGCTATCATGTATACCAGCAGCTTCACTCTCCAATACTCCAACTCTGCCATTCTAGCCAATGCTTTAAGGCGCTAATGCATTAAATAACGTTACAGGCACTTTCTTGGCACACTTTCGTAATCCACATTAAAAATAAATACATTTAAAACAAAACTCAAAAGAATCCTAGTCCCTCCACACTCATCTCCCTTCTCAACATAACATAACACCAGACCTGTGCTGGTTAACATTTTTATTCTGTCATTATCTCCAGTTGTTGAACAGCCTCGGTACAAAGAAAAATGAGAACTTCGACTCACGTTGTTTTTCCTGTAGAAAGCCAGATGAGCAAAATGCAGACTCTTCACCTGCCAAAGGAAAAAAACACAATGTGAAACAGGATTGCTTTACGTGAACATCAAGCTCTTTACTTTTTCTACTGTAATGCAGTAAATATTTTGCAATTGTCCACTATGCTGATTTCTAAACCTCCCATTGGCTTCGGTGGGAATAGCTCAGCATATGACACACTTGAAAACTGCTCTAATCTATTCATCAAAATGGTCATGCTAGAAGCCAGATTTTACTCTTCATTCCAAAGAAGGAATCATAAGCAATGAAACTGTAGCTAGGAATCTATTTGGTATTAGCCACTTAATCTTTAAATAACTAAGAAGTAGTATAACTTATCTAACAACACAAAATAGATTCTTATTCCAAATATTTAATTTGCAGTGTGTTTAAGAATATCTCTGTCCTTCCATTCCCTCCCACAGTCCACCTGTCCAAGGAAAGCTGCAAGTACAAATGGATTTTCTCAGATCTAAATACAAAAACCTAAAATGCAGAGACACAAGGACAGGGGAATAAAAAGGCCTTTCATTTAGTTTGTGCATACAGATAAAGGCCTCCGACAGCACTCAGGTCATTTCCACCATTTTCTACCATGGAGAGTAAACACCTTTGCCATCATTCCACCACTACAGAAATGAAAGCCCAATCGTGACAGCCCACAGCCACCGTCAGAGCTGGGATGGGAACACGGGTCTCTCAATCCCTTCTCTAGGTTCCTTCTTCAGAGGCCAAGGCAAAATTTACTCTCTTTCCTGGCACCTACCCTACCATCGGAGTGCATTTCAAACAAGCGAGAGAGATGGCACTCCTCTGCTGAGGCACAGTCTGAATAAACAACAGAGGCAACGTTACGTTCTATGTATTTGGAAACAAAAACCAGACTGGTCTGATGACAAGGACCAGGGACGTTGGTGGCACTCCATGATATGTGAATAAAACAGTGCACATGTTGCAATCACTGCGCACTGATTTCCTTGTGCTCAGTGAAAGCTTCTGCCCAGTGCCTTGAGAAGACTATAGAACTCGTATGCACTGTCCCTCATCTCACGAATTAAAAATGCTGTTACATTAAACCCCACTAGGGTTAATATATACTGAAAAATAGTATTTTTTAACTCCTCTTATGGATGCAGCAGTACAGAATAAGAGCTCTGCCATAATTCTTTTTTGCTTCAGATGCCCCAGCTATCACAACTTGACTTTCAAAGGGAGTAAAAAGAAAAGAAAAAATGACAAGCTCCTTGCTATACGGCATAGAAATCTGCTCTTCTCCATTCTTTGTGCTGAAGCTGCCAGCTCAGAGACCACCTTGGAACCTGACTTTTGAGGAATGAGAAGGACTTGAATTAACCACTTCCCATACAATCTCTTTCATTTTCAGTTCCTCACCAGGGCAATTCACAGTTCCTCACCAGGGCAATTTGTTGTTCTGCCAAAGAGCCTGGGTCACAACTGTTACCTGCTTTCAGCTTATTAGGGAAGAATTATCTGCAATAGCTCACGGGGAGAGCAACTGTTGAGGCAAAGCAGCCATCAGTCATTGCCTTGGGAAGAACCTGTGAAGCTCTCAGGAGTGTGAGAGCTGAAGCACAAACCAGACCTCCATGTCAAGGACACAGACCAGCCTTCTGAAGTGCTTGTATACACAATTCAATGAATTACTGGAAAATAACCAATTTAATGAAGAAAACTCCTTCCCATGACTGCTTTAAATGGCTGTACAGATAGAAATTCTCCATCTCAAAACACAGCTCTTGCTGGAAAGTGAAGCCACTTTCACTACAGAATTGAAATTAATTTTTCATAGGTTTCAAAACCAGACAATTACTTTTTTTTTAAAGCTTTACTAAAAATTTCAACTTTGAATATAAGTTTTGAACACCTAGCTTTACACCTTTTGGTACGCGTTACTGTGCCTGTGCCACATTTTTCACTGTTTAAAAGGGTAAGATAAGAAAAGGTCCCTCCCCAGCTCTCCTGGAGCCCTTTTAGGCACTGGAAGGGGCTCTAAGGTCTCCCCTTTTTCGCCTTCTCTTCTCCAGGCTGAACCCCCCCACCTCTCCCAGCCTGTCCTCCCAGCAAAGGCGCTCCAGCCCTCCCAGCATCTCCGGGGCCTCCTCTGGCCCCGCTCCAACAGCTCTGTGTCCTTCTGCTGTTGGGACCCCCCAAGCTGGAGGCAGCACTGCAGGGGGGTCTCCGCAGAGCAGAGCGCAGCAGAGGGGCACAATCCCCCCTCGCCCTGCTGGCCACGCTGCTGGGGATGCAGCCCGGGGTGCTGGTGGCTTTCGGGGCTGCAAACGCACGTTGCCAAATCATGCTGAGCTTCTCATCCGCCAATACCCCCAAGTCCTTCTTGACAGGGCTGTTCTCAATCCATTTTCTGTCCAGCCTGGATTTGTGCTTGGGATTGTCCCGGCCCATGTGTAGGACCTTGCACTTGGCCTGCTGAAATGCTGAACCTCCTGAGGTTTGCATGGGCTCACCTCTCCAGCCTGTCCAGGTCCCTCTGGATGGCATCCCTTCCCTCCAGCGTGTCAACTGCACCTCACAGCTGGTGTCGTCAGCCAACTTGCTGAGGGTGCACTCGATCCCACTGTCTATGTTACCAACGAAGTCGTTAAACAGCAGCGGTCCCAGTACTGACCCCCAAGGAACACCACTTGTCAGTGGTCTCCACTCGGACATTGAGCCGTTGCTTGACTGCAACTCTTTGAGTGTGGTCATCCAGCCAATCCCTTTTCCACCGAGTGGTCTGTCCATCAAATCCATGTCTCTCCAATTTAGAAACAAGGATCTCGTGGGACGGTATCAAATGCTGTGTGCAAGTCCAGGGAGATGATGTCAGTTGCTTTTCCCTTATCCACCAACACTGTACACTCATCATAGAAGGCCACCAAATTTGTCAGACACAATTTGCCTTTAGTGAAGTAATGCTGGCTGTCACCTCTCAAGAGGTTCAAGGAATATGAACGTAGAACTGAAATGCAGACCTGGCATATTTTAAATTACCCTTCTAGAGACATTTACTCTGATATGATGGGAAAAATTTAGTGGAAAAAAACTTGATGGGAAAATTTTGTGCGTGATTAATCACTTGAGGGCATTCTACTTCATCTGTGTAAATATGGTCCTTGAAAACCAGACTACTAAAGGGCTGAGACACTAGTCCTACATTTAGAGACAAATTCAGGAAGATATCTTTGTTTATGAGGAGTCTCACCAA
>NW_009647692.1:143758-185423 GCF_000708025.1 Charadrius vociferus
ACTCTATGCTCTAAAGGAGCTTTAAGTAAGCTCATCAGAGAGGTCCAGATATTTTCATCACATACTGATTTCCACAGAATCTGCAAAAAATGGCCACTTCTCTGGCTGGAATTAAAAGACAATCTGCAATTACTCTAGTCGCATGCTACCAGCTATTGCAACGCTCCAAAAAAAAAAAATTAGTGAGTAGTTTTTTGGGCAGTGTTGAAAACAGAATAGAATCCACCTTGCTCTCCCACAAAGGATTAGTAACACCAGTAGAAATTAACATATCTATTCACCAGAGAAAGTAGCTTCAGGTATAAATAAGGTTCACAAAGTTACCTTTACTGTCAGGTTCTGGTACTTAGTCATTACACATACATGTATCTTCGCAGATCTGTGCTCCTGAAGTGTCAGAGGGCATTTTGTACAGTTCTTGTCTCTTGTTTTGCTCTCCCCTGGGATTACATTGCTAATGGGATCGGCGCCAGAAGACAGCAGGGCAGAGCAGAGTTGTGTGCCTCAGCACCAGTGCGATATTAGGGGGATCCTTCTTTGCCTTCTTCGCCACACATCTGGTCTTGCAACATTAAATACTGGAGTGCCAGCAGGTATGCATGACCTTCGCTGTTCTAATCATCTGAATTCACTTAACAACATAACCATACCACTGGAACAAACAATGTTCATGCTCCACTTTAGAATGTGGCTTTCGCCCCAGCAAAGACACAGTGAAATTTAACTTCTGAATAGAAAAACCAGTTTTGCTAAATTTTTTTTAATGCCATGGCAAATGTAACACTGGTGTAAGCACAACTATGTCAAACTTGGGAAAGTAGGGGGAGAGTAAAGGAGGTAATATAGCTCCAGATGGTATGACCCTCTGGATGGGAACGGCAGCCAGGGAAACTACAGGCCCAATGAAACTGATGCAGGAACACATGCTGATTTCAGCATGTGGACCGGATCTTAATACAGGTCGAGAAAGGAAAAGGGAAACTGTGGATGGGCTGCAAGGAAAGCAATACGCTCAGCAGCAGGACTCGGCTCTCAGCTAAAAAGTATCTTAGCAGCTAGTTTAAGCTTTCTCCATTTTTCATGCACATGCTGAGCTGTATTCTAGAACACACAGCACCACAAAATTAAATGACAGCAGCTGCGGAACACTGGTAACCTGCCCTCATATAAACCGCTACCATGGATGATTTGCAGAAATCCAGTTCACTGCTTCTCCCTAAAACCTGCTGCTAGAAGCAAATCTGTTCTTTATATGAGCAATCTGATGTGTTTTGGAATGCTGTTGACTAATTTCCATCCTTCCCTTCCACTGTTCACTCCACTAAGCCAAATTTTCTGTTTGCCATTCTTCACATTATTAGGCAGTGGCAGATGCTATTGCAATAGATTTAATAGCAGCGTAAACACTACAGTCAGCTATGTACAAACACCCTTGAATTAATTATATGACTCTACGAGGACATGACAAGGAGGGGGAGATCACATGCTACTGGGGGGGAAGGAAGAATGTTCTCTTTACACAGAACATTCACTGTGGACAAAATTAGGCAAGGCAGCCTTCAGAGGAGAGAGAGAGAGAGAGAGAGAGAGAAATGTTAGTACAAGGTAAAAAACACTATACTGAAAGCAGAATCATGAGAGTAGAGATTCTTCTGTTATATTGAATGTTTTGACCATTGCATAAATGTTGGAGAACCCTTGAGATGCATGGCAGATGTAACAAAGGAGACTGAATCAGTGAGCCAGCAAAAAATGAAGAGCTCGCTAAAAACATCTTAGCGTGCACCCAGTCTCGCACAGAAACACTACTTTCCTGTAGGAGTTTAATGAATGCAACTCAACATAGCTCATAATTTCAGATACTACAAGTTAGTATCCACATAGCAACGGACAAGTATCTTAACAAAAAGTTGAAACCATTCAATACAAGAAATTAACCATTCTCATTTAAGTGGAAAATGCTAATTCACAGCCAAGTTAGCATATCTGCCACATTTTATCTTAATTCTCTTGACCTAATAATCAAATCTTTTTTTAAAAAATATTAGAAATGAAAAATTCAACAAAACAATTAAGACCCACATATAATTAGGCTGAAAAGAAATTAGTTGATTCCATCTCTACAGGTTTTATACACAGGAAAGAATCAAGTAAGAAGGAAATATATATTTCACATTATTATACAAGGAAAATACATAAATAGACAAATTATACAAGGAAAGAAAACAAGAGAGATAAAAAGTTAATATGCTCCAATCTTGCCTGAAAAAAATGACCCTAGAAATCAAATTAACAGCTGCCTTCCTGCCACACTTTGCCCTTAACTCAGGGCTGACCGCTAGCACCTTGGCAGTTTTCCTTGCCAAAGGTGCATTCAACCGTTGCACACAGAGCTGCAAGCTCTGCTTTGCTCCTAACCAAGAACCGTATGTAGAGATTTAAACACTGTACAAGCTTTATTATTGACTTAAACCAAGATGAATTTTATTTTATGAGAAACAATAGATGGTTTCCAGACTACAAAGTCTTTCTCCTTCTGCAAAAACATCCACCTGGAGAGTGATGTAGCTAAACTCTCCTCTTACACTTAGTATTTGTACCTACTTAGCAACAACCCAGTTGAAAGTTTGATGAAAAGAAATCTCCTGAAGTTGATGAATTACTTCTCTCTCACGTTAATGTTTCTCTATAATATCTCACTGGTTAGACTCTTAATTTGATGGAAAGATAAAGCAATACTGTTCCACACCCAAATTAAGAACTGCTTATGCCCTATTAAGTACTAAAATAGTAATTACTTTCTCATTCACTTCCCTATGTCTACTTCCACTATGGGGTAAGATTAGGTAAATTTAGCTGTCAGTGTATCCTACTCTCCTCTCTGGTGTTTTCTTACCCTATGCTGCATCACGTTGGTCTAACCAGAGATTCAAGAGGTCTGGGACAAGGACAAAGGCATTTTCATAAGTGCTTAATGCTCTTGAATGCCCAATACGATTTATAGGAGGAGCTCAGTGCACTTTGAAAAGCTAGCACTTGTGAACAGTCCACTCAAGACCAAACGAAACCAAAAGAAACCTCCTCAAAACAGAAGAATCACTGTCATCAGTTAAGTCTTTATAGCAGCCTTGTGCACACAAGACAACAGAAAAGATGAATTCCAAGTAGCGCACCAAAAGCTACTGTGAATCCCAGGGCTTCAGAACTGCCATGGTAGCACCAACCACAAGGGTGCCCAATGTACTGCTGTGGAAGTGGCCAGTGACTGACCACCTCTTCCATCCAGTAAGTCTCTGCTAAAAGCTACTAGGGTAGATTCTGCTCTCCATTGTACTGCTGTAAGTCCAGTTTCTTCAGCAGGGTAACTCTTCAGAGTAGTCTTTGCAAACAAAAGGCGCTGCAATTGAGAGATGACTGTTGCACATTCTCTGGAAGCACAGATACGCTGTAGCAGTGCTTGTTTCAAATTAGTGTGAAACACAATAGTGTATTTGGGCAACACTCTTAGTCATATGGTTTAGTTTTAGGTAGTTCTGACAGGAGCAGGGAGTTGGACTTGACGATCCACTATTCTATTAATTAGCTTACTCCACAGTTGTATATTAAACTTAATCTTAACCAAAACCACTATTCTAGTCTTCCAGCTCTGCTCAGTGCCTTGTTGACATTATGAGAGGAGAACAGAGACAGCAGCGGAGGGAATCAACAGGGAATTGCCCCTGTCATCTCTTAGAGACGTGCTGCTTCAAATATAAACCAGGCTTTTTTTCTCCCTTACACTAGATAGAAAAAGATGAGATCCAAAAGATATGATATCAGAGAGTAAAAAAAATAAAAATAAAAATAAATCACTCAGTGATGCATTTACTGTACTTAAGATCTCAGGAATTTTTTTTTTTAAAAGAGTTACAAAGAACAGCTGGAGTGGTGGGGAGTCATACTGCACGCCGTGAATTTAACGTAATTTTATGGTCTACCATTCATAAGCCACAGTCTCTGGAGAACAATTCGTTGTAAGTTTTACTGTGAGAAGCACAGAATCTGTCATTTTAGAAGAACAATAGCAATTGCACAGCTCAATCCTAGGTGGTGCAGAAAGCGCAGGAATTGCAGGTTTCCGTACACAGACCTAACACAACTTGCCCAACAGCAGCACCTCCCAGCTCCAAACCACTATCTTGTAATGGGCTGGAGGTGAAAAACAAAAGTTTAATCTACATCAACAATTCAAATGAAACCCAGAAAGACAGCGATATTACTGCAGCACTATTTTCCAGATAGACAATCAACGCATTAAAAGATGAAAAGATCCGAATAACCTGGTCTTGTGCCATGGGACCAAAAAAGGCCTTTCACTCACCTGATACAAAAATTTCCAGTTGTGAAAGCTGATCATGTCCATCTATTTTGCTGGTTACCAGTAAAGCAATCCATCAGTCTGTATGTGTGGCATATGAAGCACAGGAAAAGTGAATTTCACAGGCATTTTACAGTCAGTTATGTTTTAAACAACTAAAAATTAAATTGTATTTCGTCAATTGCCTACCTGAGAATTCATCCTCACTTGAAGCATTTCAATTCAATTAGCTGGATTTGCAGAGTAAAATAGTAGCATATTGCTGACAAAATTGACTAATGGCTCTTAAAATTTAGTTAGGGTGTATTAAATCAATAGTCATCCTTTGTAGCAAGCTGTATTACAGAATTAACATTGTTATTTGTTTGCCTGCTTGCTTGTTTACTTTATATTCTACAAAAGTACCACTAACGCCAGCCTCTTTTTTTCTTTTTTCTTTTTTTTTTTTTCTTTCTTAAGATCTTCATATTGCAGAAATAAGGTTTTAAGCCATGGGTCAGCTTCAGACATGAGAAGCATATTGACAATTCCAATCCTACCAATTTAAGGATGCTGTGATTGGGGAACTAAAATGACTGCCTTAAACCTGTTGGACAAATGAAGTTTCAAAACAAAGAAACAGTCAAGGTTCTTTGGGGGTTTGCCTGTTTCACTTTTTGTGTGTGTGTATTTATGTTTTCTTTAATGTTTACATTTTGGAGAATGCAAATGTATTAAAACTGAAACTGTCCACAGAAATTTGACTTTTTTTTTTTTTCCCAGGAGGACTTCAAAAGAGAGAAACTCACTGCAAAACAGCCAAAAGAGAAGTGTTTATAGAGCCCTTCTATAAGAACCCCAAGCTGAAGTTCCTTCCACAAACCTGGTAGAACTGGAGTTTAAACTGTTCTACAGAAAAGTTAAGTAATTGTATTGGGTTTATGTAGCAAGGTCTTGGTAGCGGGGAGCTACAATGATGACTTCTGCAAGAAGACAAAAGGAGCCGCCCCCATGTCCAACAGAGCCAGTTCTTGCCGGTTCCAAGACCGACACACCGCTGCCCAAAGCTGAGCCCATCAGCGATGCCGGTAGTGCCTCTGTGATAACATATTTAAGAAGGGGTAAAAGGCACTGTGCAACAGCAGCTGGAAGAGAGAAGTGAGAAAACATGAGAGAAACAACCCTGCAGTTACCCAGGTTAGTGAAGAAGGAGGGGAGTAGGTGCTCCAGGTGCCAGAGCAGAGATTCCCCTGTGGCCCGTGGTAAAGACCATGGTGACACACCCTGTCCCCCTGCAGCCCACAGAGGACCACGGTGGAGCAGATATCCACCTGCTGCCCGTGGAGAACCACAGCTGGAGCAGGGGGACTTGCCTCAAGGAATCTGCAACCTATGGAGATGTGGTCCTCAATGTAAAGAATCACAACAAGATAACACAGGAATGAGCTAATGCCATCAAGGATGCGTCACCTCTTGATTAGAGGGATGCGAGAGGTGGAAGGGGAGCTGCCCAAGGGTAACCTAAGACTGGCATGGTAAACACCGCTGGGAGGAGACCATACATGCTGACGTCAGACGCCCCCTGTATAAGGCACTAGCCACTAATTGCAGCATGCAGAGGAGGGCATAAACTATGTAATAGAAAGGTGACCAGCAAACAAGTTTTGTGTAACTTTTCTTTGTTGTAAACTGTATACAAACATGTGACCCCTCTGAAGAGGTGTGCTGGCTTTGCGAACTATCACGTGGCACCCCTTTCTGTACAGAGCTGCACTAAAGGTTAGAAGGCGAATCTCAACTCCATGTACTCATTGGCTCCTGTGCATGCGGTATGAACCTGAACCCCAACTAGGGGACAACAGACAGCCCACACCGGAGCAGGCTCCTGGCAGGAACTGTGGTGCATGGAGAGGAGCCCACGCTGGAGCAGATTTTCTGGCAGGAGCTGTGGCGCATGGGGGACCCACACTGGAGCAGTCCTTTTCTGAAGGACAGCATCCCGTGGAAGGGACCCATGCTGGAGCATTTAATGAAGAACTGCAGCCTGTGGGAAGGGCCCACACTGGAAAAGTTTATGAAGGATTGTATCCCATGGGAGGACCCCAGGCTGGAGCAGGGGAAGAGCATGAGAAGGAAGCAGTGGCAGAGACAATGTGTTCAGAACTGACTGCAACCCCCATTCCCCATCCCCTTGCATGGCTCAGGGAGGGGGGAGGAGGCAGAACAGCTGGGAACGAAGTCGAGCCTGGGAAGAAGGGAATAGTGGGGGAAGGTGTTTTCAGTTTTATTTCTGACTAGCCTACTCTGCTACAATTAACTGGCAATAAATAAAATTAATTTCCCCAAGTTGAGTCTGTTTTGCCTGTGATGGTAATTGGTAAGAAACCTCTGTGCCCTTATCTCAACCATGAGCTTTTTATTTTATTTTCTCCCCCTGTTCTGCTGAGAAGAGTGAGTGACAGAATGGCTTAGTGGGACCAAAAAAAAAATTGTCTTTAAGATATAAATGTACTTTCCATAGCAAAGGGGGGAATGATGAATCAAGAGAGAACAGTGAAATTTGTAAATATCCCATATGAATTTATAATGGTTACTTCAGAATCCTGGATCTGAAACCAAATCCCTTTCAACCAGCTGGGGGCAATAGAGGCTATTACCACCCATCCCTTTGGAACAGTTTTTGTCTCTCACAATGGTCCAGCTGACCCTGTAGAGCTTCCTTTCATATGGTACATTACTCCACTTCAGTCTTGGGAGCTCTTGTTTGCACACCCTGGGTAATAGCCTGGTTGATTTCTCTCTTCAGTGGGCCAGACAAGGACTTCACACACTCATCAAGAAAACATTGTGTCATTACAGTCTTCTAATTCTCCGTGGTCTCTCCATGATGCAGTAGTCATCCTTAGATACCAAGATTTTCTGAATTCTGTACGTGGAAAAAAAGTGACTGAGATGAAAGAGGTCCTCCAAATAGTTCAAAAGATATGACCTACTTAAAAGGAGATTGCTATCCTCTTAGGTGTACCCTTGCACTAGAATAATCAATAATATGACCATCTTATCATAAGAACGTGCATAGTTCACAATGAATTCATATTCCCAAATCCCATCCTCTGATATCAGCTCCAATTGTTCTTCTGTGCTACCAGAACACCTTGGTCTTAAATAGCACTGCATATCCCAATGAATCAACGCAAGTTGCAAGTTTACACAAACATATCTTCATAGGGGGTGAGGAAAACATATCCTCATAGTTGGGGGTGAGGAAAGGTTAAAAAAATCCCACATTTTCAAACGTGATCTATAGTAGGCAACTCAATAAAGTATACGTCTCAATATATTTAAGCATGAGCTGCATGGAAGACCACAGAGTGTCAGAAGAAATGAAAGAAAAGAATGAAGAAGCCTTTACTACCAAACTCCTGCCTAGGCCACAAATCTACTCTGCATCAGGCATAGGCACACCCACTTAAGTTGGACCAGCCTTAAAGCAGAGGAGCTCCAGGCACCTGAACAAGAATGAAACAAATCAAACAGAAGGTAGTAGGTGATTAGAACCACTTCACTTTTGTAGGAACTGCTTAAAAACACACACACATAAAATCAGTTGTCAGAAGAGGTAAGCGTTAGTTTAATTTTCATCAACTTTTCAGCTAGACTATTTTAAAAAGCAGCAGAGCACTCACTACATTCTTGCTAGCATAAAAAATAGTATGTCTGAGGTATGCCAAGCATTGACTTTACAGTTAAAAAACAAGGGTCTAATTATTAATAGAGTGGCCGCTATTCAGTTGTAATCCATGTTCCTTTTACTGCAATTAATTACAAATAATGTCTGTCAGGATCATAAGTGTTTCATCAAAAAGGAGACAAATTTTATGTTTTGCCGTATGTGCAATAATATTCACCACAGTCACTTTACTGGGAATCCATGCAGTAACCAAGCACAGAATTTGGCTTTTTAAGAGAATAGGTAGGGGTCATCTCTGAAATAGAAATCTGTAGGATGATACTGTTGTAACTAAGGCCTTAAATACACCAGTTTGCATAGACAACATAAGCATCCTTCTCCCACTTCAACAACAGCCACACCTATCAAAGCAGATTTACCTCCATAAACAAGATGATAGTTCAGGCTTCGTAGACTCTGAAGTCCAATAGCTCCTTGCTGGAGCATCCAGCTAAGAGCTAGTCAGTGTCAAAATGCATTAATTATTTGGGGCTGGACAGAGAGTGTGGGGCCGTGGAGGGAAGTGCAGGAACTGGCAATGAGAACGCTCCTGCACTTGTTTCTTAGAGGTCACTAAATTACTTCAGATGGTTATAACTTTCGGCTGTTGTCAGCTAAAATTTTAACTGATGTTCTCGATGCTCAGTTCCCGGTACCACTTGGCCAGGTGGCAGACCTGGCCAAACCCCATAAGGAATTTTCATCATTTTCATCAGAGCCTGCAGCAAACGCGCATAAGCAGAGACATCCATGCATCTCCAATAAATTCTTTATGAACCAGAAGAGCAATAAAATTTGTCTGCTTTCCACATGAGCTCTTAGCCATCATCTGTTATTTAAAACACTGGAGGTCAACATACATCCTGTCATACAATATGGTCTTTTGAGAGACAGGGTTTTTTTGCTTTTTGTACTGAGGTCAAGGTTCCCTTATTTGTCTTAAATAATTTCATAGCTTTACTGCAATATAACTTTGAGAAGGCTCAGAACAAGACAAGTCGTCTATTGCCATTTTAATGAGCATACCATCTTTATCCCCTAGTGTATTTGCCCTCAAATATTAAATACTTCTTCCAGTTAAAGCCAGAAATTGTGTGCTCCGGAGAACCACGAGTTGTGCAAGACTGGACAATCAAAAGAATCAGAAACTGCACACAGCGATTTTCAAGTGTTAACTAATTCCATCACATCTTACAAAGACATATATTTCCTTTCTTTAGAAGAAATAATGAGCAAACAAGAACATGCCAATTACCTATTATCACACAACTTCATCATAAATTCACATTACTGCAAATATCCTGCTATAGTGACTTTAATACATAATCTAAAATAGACCATTTCAACTTTCCTACTCACACATCCATCTATTTTTCTGGAGATAATCTTCATGTCTCTCTATATTTCTAAGGGAAGCTTTTGTAGGAGAAAAGCTATTCACAGACAAGAAAGATTGCACAAGCACTTTCCATTCACTGCTAGAGAAACTTTCCTTCAGGAACTCTCCCAGAATCGCTGAAGACAAGAGCTTTCTTCAAAGTCAGTACGCAAACCTGTTACACATACGATGCATTCCTATCACATTACTAAGTAATTATGACAGGGCAAATAGACAAAGGAGATCCATAAAGATTGCATTAAGATCTCAAGCTTGGCATTTGCTAGATTCTGAAATCTTGGCTTTGCAAACTTGGTTCCGGGATATTTGGCAACTGTGATGAAATATAGCCTGTCCTGACCTTCTGGTGTGTTGGGCTCCTCTCACTTCAGCGAAGGGCTAAAGTGAGATCCACTGTGTCAGCCGGCCAACTGAACAGACACACTGTCTTCACACCCAAACTGCTATGCAGCAGCCAAGGGACAGCACAGTCCCAAAACTCACTTGCATCATGAAAGCTACAAATGAGCTTGGAAATCCACTGCTCTTATGGCTTCTAAGATTGTTTTTGTTTTATAAAAAGCACAGAGCTGAACCACAGACAATGAAAAATTAAGCCTCTGGACAAGAGGAAGAGAGCTCAAAGTCCCTCAAAAGGCAAGTCAGTCTCCTTTTGTTCAAAAGGGAACCGGATGTGCTAAAAAATGCCATTGACAGAAAAAAACAAAATTTGGAGAAAACAAATAGTAAATAGGAAATGCTAAAAAGACCACTCCATTTCAACAGAGCTGCCTTTCCCAACCTGCCACAGTCAGTCAGTCCTGGTTGGAGTATTTTGCTATACCAAGAAATAGCAGCAAGAGCGCAGCCTGCAGCTAAAGGAACGTTACTGTGGTCATGAAAAGGATGCATACCTTTGCTGATCAGCTCGACTGCTTGTGCCATCGTTATGCAAGCACCTTCGCCATTGTGAAATTTATCTGCAGTTGTATCAAGGTCAGCTACAGGCGGGATTCTGTTCTTTTCCTTGCTGGACGACACTTGCAGTGTATATGGCTGGTGTACAGAAGACCTTAGATCTTTCTCCTTTCCAGACACCACTTATCTCATCTCTCAGTGAAACAAGGCAGGACAAGAAAAGCAAAGTCTAGCAACCTTTGCCTAGAAGCAGCCTCCCCGGCATTTCTGGTAAAGTGGCCAGGAATCAGAGTTGTCCAGCAATGGTTGTTGGCTCACTGAGGACAGGCAGAAAACCAGAGAGCCACAGGCAAAAGCAGGAACTGAACACAAGAAAAGCCATAAAGCTTGCATGTTTTACTAGATTTGATGCAAAAAAAGAGGCCTGAAGTTGCAATGTAGCTTGCACAAATTCACGCACAGGAGCTCTGTCTGTGGCAATGATCAAGAAAATGCCACATGCTTCTGTTCACCAGTTAGGAAGGCAGAGGTGAACGAAATTCCCCAGCGTGGAAGTTACCAGCTCAGGAAGTGCAATCTGATCTACTAAAGCTGCAGAATGCAACCTTTTTCTCACTGCAGCTCGATGTAAATAACACTTGTTCATGTTCATGGACGTGTGATGATGGTCAGCTGGCAAAGCAGAGATACTGGCATTGCCAGTTCCTTGACAGATGCATGTTTCTTCTACTCTTTAGAAAAATAACATGGCTTGGGCTGAGGAGATGACAAAATGAAGGGTGAAGAGCAGTAAAGCCTGCTGTCTGTATATGGAGACTGAATCATAGCAGTACTGCTAATCTCCAACTGCAATGGCAAGCACTTATTATGTCCCTGTGGAGCTCTGTGGTTCTTCATCCATTTCAGATATTCCTGGATTCCCTTATACTTTAATTTGTGTGTTTGAGGGGTGCGGGGAGGGGGAAGATATGTTGAACTCTTATAACACTTTCCAGCTCTCAAGTCCATATTTTTAAAAGGCCAAATATAACAAGATGGGCAACTGAGCCGGAGAAGACAACACTACTATTCCTGTGACCTTATTTTAAGTCTTATGCAGGTTTGGTCTCAAACAAACATACTGGTGAGGTTAAGGCAATGTCTACTCCAGCTATGGCATTTTTTCCCCAGGATTTCACCCTTTGAAATGCTGACACAAGTTTAAGTTTACATGGCAATCACTAGCTTGGACTGATGTTTTTCTGTAACAAGTATTTGCCTGGTTTACCTGTTAAAACGTATAGTTACCTCATTTCCTGCTATAAAGAAACTCAAATAATGAAATATAAAGCATATATTGAGTTTGAAGTATACAAATAGTCTTTGCTGTATTTGCAAAGACTTCTTTGCCTCACCTTCACTGCACTGTGTCAAGAGTACAAAACAAAGCAACAACTTCAACCTCACAAACATTAACAATAGATACTTAAAGTAAGGATACGAACTCAAGATAGCTGGAGGAAATGCAAAGCACTGAAATCCAACAGGCTGAATTTGTTCCTAGTGCTCAGTACATTCAATTTTTCTTAATGCAATGGACAGATACTTTGCACCAGGAGTGAATTTAAGCATTTTCATACGTCATAGTCATGCTTTTTTGTTCCACAAAAGGGAAGGCATCTGCATCAACATAATTTATGCAGCTGTACGAGTTTTTAATTCAGCTTGATTGCTATTTGTGTCCTTTTCTGCAACGAAAACTTAATAAATTAAAATGCTGCTGCCAGTTTTCCCCCAAAGACTTATTTCTACCTCTGATGAAAAAGGTTGTGCTGGTCAAGTGCGCTCAGTCATACTTACTGAGAATCTAAGATAGAACTAAATTACATACTTGCCGTTTATCAAGTTCCTGAGGACCTTGTCTGTCTCACGCTAGAACTGTAGCATTACTTAAGTAAGTAGCATCCAGTGGGTCTTCAGCTGTGCCCAGAGCATACTACATCTTCTCAGACATCTTCATTTGTCGAAAGAGCCCATAATTATGTGCTTTATTAATCAGTTTATTAAATTATGAAAAAGGACAAGTTCTCTGCTCTCTGCACAGGCACCTAGGAAAACCACTGGCCCTAGAGACTAATGGAATTCTAACAGAGCTCTGTGCAACCAAAGTCAAAGAACTCATCATTCTCTGAAAGCTTTAAGTAAATCCAGCGAGAAGTGGGGGGGGAAGGAATTTTCTCCGAATCAGCAGACCACATTCCTCACATCTTTCCATTACACAAGTGAAGTACCCTAGGAAAAAAGCCATATAGGACATCTTTCTCTCTTCTACATATCGTTTTTAAAGAGAGAATCCAGCTTTACCTGAACTTTTAATTCTTTACTATAAACAACTGGGCTAAGGCTGAAATATCTGTCTACCGTGGCACAGAAGACAACATAGTTGTCTTCCTTCAAACATCCTCCTCCTTCCCTCTTCGACTTTATCATTTGTATCTGGTGGTTGCTAATCACAGACCTTTCTAAAATTGATGAATCAGAAACACTATTCAGTCTTGTTAAACTATAACAAAAGCACTGTACAATTATCTGCACTAACAACACTGCAATACGACTTATCGGCATTTGGCAGATAATTCCATGAAGATAACATACAGATGAGCACATGCAAGGAAATAAAGAAAATATAATAAAAATAAAAAAAACGACAAGCAGCTAATTAATAGGACTAAATCTAGAGTATAAAATGGCAGAGGAAAGAAGGAAATGCACATCATTGCCTCGCCTATTCAGGAAATGGATGAATTTAGCAGGGGTGGATCAGGAAAAATTTCTAACTGACTGTGTGCATCGCAGCCAGAACTCTACTTTCTTTTGCACTGCTGAAGCAGTGAAATCACATTCTAGCATAACGAGACAGGGTACACGTAATACTGGCTCAGACTTGTGCTAGCCCAGTTCTTAACGACTTCAGTCTTTGCCTGACATCTCTATTCAAAAATGCTCAAAATCAACACAATGAACCATGACCTAAAAGCCACAGTACACTTGCAGAATATTTGAAGCAATATCAGAATGTAGATGCATTTGACACGTAGGCCAAATCGTCAAATGCTTTGAGTTAGGTACACTGGCTCTAATGCCTCTTCTAACAGCTGTGTGTGAACTGAAACGAAGATCATGGATGAGAAACCTTTCTTTTACAAAACATCACAGAGAATTAGATTAAATGAAAATAGAAACCCCTTGTATGAAGAAGGATGGACTATAACTCAGGGGACTGCTTCATTTGTTTCTGTACAGATCTTCCATGCAACCCTGGGTCTTGCATTCTCTTTGCTGCAGCTATTCAACGTTTTAGTGGCCAGCTCAGCCCAAACCATGACAATAATGCAAACAATAATCCTTTTACCAGCCTCATTTCTTAACGGCAGAAACCCTTAAAAGCAGTCTCTTACAACTCTTTCCTTAGTCCCCAACACAAAGGGCACTGTGAGAAAAAACAGACAAAAACTTCCTCATATAATGGATGCTGAAATGAAAATAAGCATTCTAAATCTTTGCCAGCCCTGGAAGAAATAGAGAAATATCTTCAAGAATGCAAGTACAAGTGGTTCTTGGCAAGTCATTTAGAAGACTAACTCAGATTTGATGCAATACTGTATTAATTTTTCTTGCTACTTTGTAGCAGAGAAAATGGCATATTTACAACACATGTACTATCTCTTACAAATTGCCATTGAATCTCTGACTTCAAACGAAGTAAATTACCAAGCAACATAAGTGAGGCCTTGATACCATTGTTAAAAGGATATGCAAAAGAGAAGTTTTTTTCTTCTCTAATTACCTATTTAGCAATTGTAAATATACTGTGTGTATTGTGTCTACACCTGTCACTTAAATACTATCAAAATAAATCATTGTCATGGTAGGTAATCCAGAAGTTTGTGACTCAGATAAATATTACTTCTATATATGTGTATACTAAAATAGACCTGCTTACAGCTATCTTCCGGATTGAATATATGTAGCGAATCCATAAAGAAAAGCCTCCTGAAAAGGCTCTTAAAGTGGACAAATCCAACAAATCCTTTAAAAAGTTAGATTAATTAACAAGCATCATGAGCCCCATACCACTGATGGGTAAGGAAGCTAGGTCCTTCTCTCTCCCTAAAGTCAATGAGGTCATTTTAATTTTCAAACCACTAGGCAATTTAGGACCCAAAGTAACAATTAAAGGAAGACTGCCTAGGCTTTTGTCCTAGATTCCAGATAATGATTTGCTGACTTTAAGGAGCAAAACAACCCAGTGACATTGACCAACAAGTCTCTTATATATGCTGAGCACAGTAAACATGCAAAACTACAGACCTGTCAGTCTGACCTTGGTGCCGGGTAAGCTTATGGAGCAGATCATCTTGAGTGCCATTATGTATTATTTACAGGACAACCAGACAATCAGGCCCAGTCAACACGGGTTCATGAAGGGCAGGTCCTGCTTAACGAACCTGATCTCCTTGTATGACAAGGTGACCCACTTGGTGGACAAGGGAAAGCCTGTGGATGTTATTTACATTGACTTCAGTAAACCCTTCGATATTGTTCCCCACAGCATTCTCATGAAAAACTGGCTACCCAAGGCTTGCACAGGCATACACTCTACTGGATCAAACACTGGTTGGATGGCTGGGCCCAGAGAGTGGTGGTGAATGGAATTAAATCCAGGTGGTGGCCAGTCACTAGTGGTGTTCCACAGGGCTCAGTGTTGGGGCCACTCCTCTTTAATACCTTTATAAATGATCTCGATGAGGGGATTGAGAGCACCATCAGTAAGTTTGCAGGTGACACCAAGCTGGGTGGGAGTGTTGGGCTGCTTGAGGGTAGGATGGCTCTTCACAGGGACCTGGACAGGCTGGATCAATGGGCTGAGGCCAATACTATGAGTTTCAACAAGGCCAAGTGCCGGGTCCTGTACTTGGGCCACAACAACCCCATGCATCTCTACAGGCTTGGGGCAGAGTGGCTGGAAAGCTGCCTGGCAGAAAAGGACCTGGGGGTGTTGATTGACAGCTGGCTGAACATCAGCCGGCAGTGTGCCCAGGTGGCCAAGGCGGACAACAGCATCCTGGCCTGCATCGGCAACTGCGTAGCCAGCAGGGCTAGAGAAGTGATTGTCCCACTGTACTCAGCACTGGTGAGGTCGCACCTTGAGTACTGTGTTCACTTTTGAGTGCTGCAGTATAAGAAGGACATTGCGGTGCTGGAGAGGGTCCAGAGAAGGGCAACAAAGCTGGTGAAGGGTCTTGAGAACATGAGGAGTGGCTGAGGGACTTGGGGTTGTTTAGTCTGAAGGAAAGGAGGCTGAGGGGAGACTGTATTGCTCTCTACAACTACCTGAAAGGAGGTTGAAGAGAACTGGGTGTTGGTCTCTTCTCACAAGTTACAACCAATAAGACAAGAGGAAATGGCATCAAGTTGTGACAGGGGAGGTTTAGGTTAGAAATTAGGAAAAACTTCTACACTGAAAGGGTTATCAAGGACTGAAACAGGCTGCCCAGGGAAGTGGTTGAATCACCATCCCTGGATGTATTTAAAAGCCGTCTAGATACGGTGCTCAGGGACATGGTTTAGAAGTGGGCCTGGTAGAGTTAGATAACAGTTGGACTTGGTGATATTAAAGGTCTTTTCCAGCCATAACGATTCTATGATCATATGATAAGATGTGGTCTTGTAATCTATCTCACAGTTGTTGAGCCGAGTCCAACATTGACTTCCCACTGAAGTCAACGCTGAAGTCAATAAATTTGTATTACCTGGCCTGCCAGAGAAGAAGTTTCCTCCTGGAAGAGAACATTGCAATTCATTTCCCAGCACTAGAATACTACTTATGTGTCTATGTAAATCTTTTAACTAGGGGATGCTGTAAAATATATTTCTGTTGCGTAATTACATGATATCTGACAACTAATTGCTTCAGTAGTCAGATTTTCTTGTTAACTTTAAATTAACATGTAAGGCAAGCTAAACATTACCTTGATTTTCTTCCAGCTTCCCAATTGTTTCTATCTGCTCAACAAGGTCGTTTGAGTTCCACTGGCTCATGCCTATGAGAATGGCACTTTTTCCTTCCACCATCTCTTCTGTAGAAGGAAAAAGGAGAACAGAACAAATTGCAGTAATGAACACGAGAAAAAAGACAGGGAGAGAACTAGTAATTGAGAGAGAAATAAACACTCATCATGGTCCCTAACTGGAATATGTAACAAGTTAGCATATGCAGGACTCTCCAGGAAAGCTTCTTGCTTACTGATACGCCCTACAGCATACCTACATGCTTCATATATTGTGCGCAGGAAAACCATAGAGAAGAAAGGACTGCCCTAATTTTTGCTCTTACCTTGAGCTGTCACTTAAAAACAAACTTCATAATAAATCACTTTGAGCATTTAACATCAAGAAACAGAACTAGGCAGAATTCTTTCCCCCTAATTTGTCGTCTTCTTTTTTTTTTTTTTTTTACTTTTACTTCAGAACATTCAAAAGGCAGAGCAGAGGGAAGAATGGACACATAGACCAGTTTAAGGCTTTTCAAGCATGTTTTTTCGCCTTTTGTCAAAGCCACTTGCGCTACACAAAGCTTTAAATTTTCACCCAGGGACACAGAGACATAATGGAATGGCACCAAGCTCACAGCACAGAGAACAATCTCTTTTATTGGGATCCCATCCAGGGAGGGGAAAAGCTGAAAGCACAAAACACAACCTGTAGTATTCTCTCTCTCTTAAAAACAAAAACCAAAAACCAAACAGGCCTAGAAGCCGTAAGGAAACATTTTCCTTCAATTTAACAGCTGTTTGGCAAGAAGGGTCCATTACTCCTTTCTGAATAAATTTACTAAAAGCATTTCAGCCTGGCTGTATATAGCCCAGAACAGTCTTTGTACCTCGGGTGAGTGGTACTGAAGATGGGACACTGAAGATCTGAAGAGCAAGTCACTACAAAGAGGGACAACGTCACAATATACATTAAAACAGCCACATCAGCCTCAGTGGTTAAAATATCAAAAATACTACAGCATATTGTGTACGTGTGTTATGCGTATAGCCAGAACGCTTGTCCTTCAGGGAGGCTCTGTGAAGCGAGACCTCGCTCCCAAGACAGCGCTCTCTCTTTTTGGCAGAACCCTTACCGGCACGCCGGATTCCACCGCTCACAAGCTTCTCCTGGGCCCCAGCCTTCACCAGGGCACATGTGCCACAGAGTCCCAAGGAACCAAGAGACGATGCCCTTCACAGCCAAACTGTGGCAAAATTTTTATTGGGACTCTTGAGACTTCTTGATACTTTGCCCAGAAACCCACAAATTCACTGAAGTCTTTCACTATTATTTAGCCATTCGACAACTTTGTTTCCTGGCTGGGAGGATGTCTGCTCACAGAGCAGCAGTGTGAAAACAAACAAACAGCTGGAGAAGCTCTCCAAACTCTGTGCATATGGAATCATTATTTAAAAAGTATCATTCAAGCAATTATAAGCATTGCATCTGTGACAGTTATGTATTGTTCTTTTTGTGGTAATTGCTCTATTTTGCTTATTGTTAACTCACAAAATTCTGTTAACCTTCATTGGGTTTAATGGGCACCGTCACAATCAAATTAACAAGACAGTAGTACTTCAACTGGTTTAATTTAAAGTTTTGTGATGGTTTATACTTTTTTTTTTTTCTTTAAAATCACAATCATGGACTCTTGTGATTGAAGCTTTTAGCTTCTTAAGTAACCAAATAAGTTGTACTTAAAACCTACAAAATTTTAGTGTAGCTAAAAGCGCCAAAACGTTAAGCCTAATAAAATGCATTCACTTTCAACCTCAGGAATTTCAACTGTTCTCTGCCTTTAAGGCTGAAATATTGATGATGACAGCATCGTTCCACCATAAATTTCGTGTATTTAATCTTTGAATTTCTTAATCTTTTTCCCTAAAATACCATCTGCAATTCTCCACAGTGGGTAGAAACTCAGGATACGATGGATCTACCAGATTCATGCGTGGTGTTCTAGTTCTCAGCTGATGGGAACATAATTTCACCAGAAAGGGTAAAAGCTTTTTGCATTGGTGATGCCATAACCCTCACCTCCTGCTTATTTACCAAATCTGGAATGTTTTTTGTCTCTTCCCTCCCCCCATCAGGTGGTTTTAAAATCCATCTGAGAATGATAGGGATTTTCAGTGATGTTTCATGCTTACTACTTCCTGCTGTTCCCATCCACCAGTTCGGAGGAAGAAATAAGAAGTGCCTTGGCCATTTGAGCCTCACACCAGCTCTTCAGTGCAGTTGCACAAATACAAATAGAGAAGTGGTCAAATTAGCAGCAATGCAGCACGAACACAGCCCTCGAGCTCTTTGAGGCCTAGCAGCGGTGAGTCTCTGGCTGACAGGTGAGACATTATCCATGGATAAACCAGCGTGATAATGGTTTTCTGCTGTAGCTTTTTTTCCCCCCTCCTTTGTTCTTCTTGAACAAAGTTCAGCGTTGGCACTGCCAGACAAATCAGCAGTACAGCAGATGACCTTTAACATTGGTAGATGCATGCAGCGTGCATTTCTACCAGTGAAAAAGAACTGAAAGCAACTGAAATAGGTGTGCCTCCAGGGCTGTGTTTTGGAAGACTTTTTTTCTGCTTAAAGGTTTTGGGGCAGGGGGTTGTTTGCCTGTCTGTTTTGGAAGTCTGATAAAATGGCCAAATGGGAATGCGCAGGCTTCTTTAAACAGCTTTTCAAATCTGAGAAAAAATGCTAGTTAAATAGTGGAATTTTATATTCTGACTGCTTTGTGAAGATGTATTCAAACTGTAACTTCCATCTTCTGTGATCAAACAGAAGTATGTGGCAATTACATGACAGAGTAGTTTCCTGCATCAAATAATACTAGTTAGCAACATGACGAGATGTAGCTGTACTTTTAGAACTGTTTATTGTTTGTATTATAGAATTATATTCCACTATAGGAATATATATAAGGAATTCTGCACTAAGAATAAAAATCAAGCTTAAAAATTTGGATGTTACTCAAACTACAATGATTTATATGTACTGTAACTGAGGTGGATTTTGAACTGCATTAGGTTGGAGAGCCAGCTAACTTAGATCAGTACTGCTGCTCTGGGGGCAATGAACATTTTTGCAGATGAAAACTAGTAGGACAGCTTGAGTACTTCCATGACTACCAACAGGTTGCTATACCTGGAAAAGAACATGTACCTGAAATTCTTTGTTCAAGTAGAATTTGCCTTCAAGCAGAGCAAGATATGTTGTTTTTCACACTCAGGATATAAAACCATAGTACCCCCTGTGCCTAACTCGCCAACATTTTGCAGCAAGAATCATGAGCTTGTGCCTTTTGTGATTATCAATGATGATTTTTATCTTCCATTTAAATGCTTTAAGGAGATGATGGAAAAAAACACGAACTTTTAAAATTAAATAGAATGAATGTTAATGTGAATAACTGTTTACAGAGGGGAGATTTTTCTCTGCTTACTGTAAACAAAGATCAGTGTTGAAGAGTTCAACACAGATAGGTGGTTTGGGTAAAAGATACTTTCAAACAGCAGGAACAAAAACAAGTACTGCTGAAAGGCCTTCAGATTTACCTTAAGTAGTCTTCATGTCACACAGTTTCCTCTTAAATCAGAGTAGCCCTCTAACTTGGCAAGGGCTGGCCCCTTACCCCTGGGCCATTCCACTTTAAAACTCTCCTAACAGGCAAAGGGCTTCTGAGTACACAAATTTGGGCTTGAGGTTTTGTTCCCATTTAAACCTTCAACATGCCACAGTGCTTCTGAAATGCTGCTTGTCTGAGAAGAATGCAACTACTCGCAAAAGATTCCCTCTCCTCAGGTATTTGCTCATCCCCACCCCTTCATCGCTGAGGTGATGGCAGCAGAATACATGTGATGTCTGAAGGACAGGCAGGGTGTTAGCACATCTAAAGGCAGCTGACTTACTCAAAAGGCCTGGACTCTCTCTGTGGCTATCACAGAACCTGGGGTCTTGCCTGACCCTGGGAAAGCCATTCAGTTCTTTCTTGCCTCCAATGCCTTGCCAGCAAACACAGGATGACCCTGCACGTTTCCTTCCATCCCTTGCCTGGTCAGATGGTGAAAAGCTTCTTACCTTGTTCACACACAGCTCAAAGTTCACATTCGTAGGACATCTGGTACACAGAGAAAATATTTTTAGTGATCATCACTTACCACAGGAAAATCTGGTAGTACTAAGGCAAAAAATCTAATAAGCCTAAAGTTTCCAACATGGAAGCACAACTCAGTCCTGCTATGAACTGAGAACTTTCTGCCTAACTTACTGCATGCCATGTGGAAAGCAAGAAACAAGCGAAAGCTGGGTAAAAGAAAACAGTAAACTATTACTTCTCCGTTTCTCTCTGGATTTCACTACATTAAGTAGCTAGCCAGGGCAGATGAATCAACAGTCAAAGCATGTACAGCTGCTCCATCTCAAACACAGGTGCTCGATTCTCTGTTTACAAGGCTGCCAGCCAGAAATTTCTTTGTTTGAGGAACCAGGGTTTGATCCCAGCTGTTTTTCAGAATGCAAAAACAGCTCACTAATGTTATGTTTTAATTGTGCCCACTGCTGTGCCCTCTGCCTCCTACTTCAGGCTGTCTCTGAAGTGCAAATTACACATGGGTAGACGTAAGAGTCTGGGATAGTTTCCAAATTCTCCCATAAGGAAACGTAGAACTCAACTCCAGCTGCACTGTGCAGAAAGTCCTTTCAGATGCACGAATATCAAGTATTGATGAAGCACTCTGTATAAACAACAGAGAATGAGTGAGAAATACAGGTAAGAAACATTACAAGAAGTGCAATGCTGGAGACAGAATAAGGGTCTGGGAGGTGAAGGCCGCAGTCTCTCTCCTGGACAGGTTCTCCTCATTCCACCACAAACTCCTGCAGTTTCTCTGGTGCCATGTTTAATCCACTGACAATGCCAATTACTTTAGCCCACATGTATGCTTTCCTCTACCAAAGATACAAGCTCCCTCATCACCCAGAGAGCTTCTGAGAGTAGAAATGCCATCTGCCTCTTTTGCTAGTATCTATGCTTTTGTACACATTTGTTTTCCTTACATTTAAACATTTCATTATTCCTGAAAGGCTGTTTGGAAGAAAGCGGAGATGATACTAAATTAGGAGGCGCTGTGGATTCCCTCGAGGGTAATCTCTCCTTGCAGAGAGATCTGGATAGACTGGAGAGTTGGGCTATCACCAACGTTATGAAATTTATCAAGAGCAAGTGCTGGATTCTCCACCTGGGATGGGGCAATCCTGGTTATACGTACAAATTGGGAGACAAGAGGCCGGAGAGCAGCCCCGCAGAAAGAGATCTGGGGGTCTGAGTTGATGGCAAGTTGAATATGAGTCAACAGTGTGCCCTGGCAGCTGAAGGGGCCAACTGTGTCCTGGGGTGCATCAAGCACAGCATCGCTAGCTGGTTGAAGGAGGGGATTGTCCCACTCTGCATTAGTGCAGCCCTGCCTCGAGTTCTGCATGCAGTTTTGAGCACCTCAACATAAGGATATCAAACTATCAGAGCATGTCCAGGGGATGGCAACCAAGATGGTGAAGGGCCTCAAGGGCAAGACCTACAATGAGTGGCTGAGGTCCCTTGGTTTGTTCAGCTTGGAGAAAAGAAGGCTGAGGGGGAACCTCATTGCAGTCTACACCTTCCTCAAGGGGGACAGCGGAGGGGGAGTGTCGATCTCCTCTCTCTGGTGACCAGCAACAGGATACAAGAAAATGGGATGAAGCTGCATCAGGGGAAGTTCAGATTGGACATTAGGAAAAGGTTCTTCACTGAGAGGGTGGTCGGTCCCTGGAACAGGCTCCCCAGGCAAGTGGTCAAGGCACCAACCCTGTCAGAGTTCAAGGAGCATTTGGATGACGCTCTTAGTCTGATGGTTTATTTTTAGGTAGTCCTGCGAGGAGCAGGGAGTTGGACTTGACGATCCTTATGTGCTTGATATTGAGATATTCTATGATTCTATGAAAGAGTACATGCACAAAAATGACAGAACACCAAATCCTCCTTTCCTGTCTTTACCTCTAATAGATGCCCTATTGTTCCTTTTTTTTTTCCCCACCCCTTTTCTTTGTTAATTGTTGATGCTAATCAGATTGACAGAACAGCTTGGTCACAGTTATATGGTTTACAGGCAGCAGCACCAGAAAACAAGAAACTTCAAAAGTAAATGCAAGATGACAATAATGAGATAATCTATACCAGGGAAGATTTTCTACCTATGCCCTACTAGTAATATACAGGCCAGCAAACGTAAGTGCTTATGTTCCCACTACTAAGTTACTGTATATAAATGCAGGACTGTCATCCTTCAGGTAATCCAGTAACAAGTCCTTGTAAAAACCATCTTTTCCTTCAAACAATTTGGAGATTTTGAAGCCTGCTGCCAGATTGGAAGGCAAGTCGTTAACATCAAATCAGTAATCTTCACTTCTGCCTCACAAGGACTCTCCCTCAGAATGCACAGCTCACTCTCACCTGTGACCCCATCTCTCTAAGAACTGGTACTAAAAACTATCCACCATTTCTGCTTTTTTTTTTCAGAAGCACAAAGAACAGCAAAAGGTTTGTATCAGAATTCTCTTCTTCCAACTTAAAAATCTCTTGGAACAAGCACAGATATCAACTTATGAAAAGACAAAGTATAGGCATCCTTCTTGTACTCTATTCAAAATTGGGTTCTACTTCTCTTTCAAGACTCACTAATAAGAGATGCAAGGTTCTAATGGCTGGGATCTGATGATACAAACACATAATTGACCATTTAGGCTAGAACATCACCTTGGTGCTATACAAACACATCAAAGCCAACCTCCAGCTTCACTGTCTTTACCAAAACACTTGTAAGGGAGTCAGGACATCACCTTCAGTGAGGACAATGATTCACACCAGTACGAAAACATGGGACTGTTTGATTCTTTTTTTCCTTCCTTACATATTTAAACTTAAGAGGAAGCCCACTTACAATGCCTGGTTCCCAGCATAAAGAGCAAAAAACCTGAAATCTCAACCATCTCAAACAGGAACTTCCCATAAAATAATACTCTTTTCTATCCACTCTTCCAAAAATGCATGAACATGAGGAGTTCCGATTACCTCTGCAAGAGGTACAGAGGAGCAGCAGCTACCAAACCCACTTTAGCAGTGCCTAGAGAGTGACAGCTTGACGATCACACCAACAGTCTGGGTACTGGAGGAAGGGGACACACTGTGCACTCCTTTGCACAAAGTCCATTTCCTGAGGGAAGAGTCAGCTTCACCTTTGCTGTGGGACACATTACCTTTGCGTAATGACAAAGGGAGGCATGGCAGCAGGACCAATGCCTCAGATGATGAAGTGTCCATTCAGACACCCCAAGGGCTGACATCAAATGCCAAACATAGACAGAAAGAATATGATCTGGGATCATTTCCCTATGGGTTGATTAATTAGACCGTTTCTTCTCCTCACTTCTTTATTAAAACACAGTGCTGACCAAGGCAAATGAAATACCCCAAGGCCTCAACCATAGCTGGATCTCTTTGAAACATTCCAGAACAACTAACAACCAGCAGTAAGATACTGACTTAACATGTTTAAGCATGCGTTGCATTGTCTAGAAAGTAAATTTAATTGTAGATAGACTACTGGAATAGAACCATTTCCCCCCCCTAGTTCAGCCACTGATATTGTTTATGGCTCTGGGTAAGATGATTCCACTCTGTGATGATTTCTTCAGCCTGCTTCCACCCATCCACTCAGAACAAAAGGTGACAAAGACAAGGCTGCAAAAGACATCCCTTGTGCCTTTGCAAAGGCTTTAGTACAATAAGGCTTTTGTACAGGTCAAAGCCTATAGGTGATCATTGTACATAAACATATACATTACACATAAACAACATTATCTTTGGTTGCTTAACAGACCAATGACACTGTAGAAATGAAGGAGTCTGTCTCACCATACCACTTTTCTTCTGGAAATCTATCTGAACCAAACTCGATTCAAAGAGCATTTTGCAAGCTAAGTACAAAGTAATCAAAACTTGGAAATGCTTGTATCAAACTCTCCTGGTACAGTGGACAATCATTGTTTATCAACATTTTAGTCTCCTGCAAAATGTATTTTGAAGTCTGTTCTATGATTTAGCTTGAATACAGACCACGTTCAGCAAATTCCAAGTGCATTTTTTGTTCTCATTAGTCCATGATCCATGCCTCAACAACTCCAAAAATGCAGCCATCACACTGAACTTCATAGCATTCTTGAATAATAGATGTTGACATTTAAAAAGAATATTCCATCAAGCACAGTAAGCAATCACACTCCCAAAGACAGAACCCAGTAACAATTTTTGCATTGGAGAAACTCTCTCATCTAAAATGTCTGAAACATCATAATTTTTGTTCTCTTTTTGGATAAAATTTCAAGTATGAGTTGGTGCTTAAAGTTACGATTCCAGCTTCACATGGAATTTGGAAACATTTCTGAAACCCTCCAGACAGCCTTTTAAAGCACACGGTAGAAGACCATTGAAAAGCACAACGGCAGCGTGGAGGAAAATCATCAGAGGCTATTTTTATTTTCTGTTTCCAATTCTTCCACTCACTAAAGCTTAAGATTTCAGTGCAGCTTAAACAATTTAGGTATCCTATTCTCATTGAACACCCAGTGGGAACAGAGCACCATTTCTCATTCTCTTCAAGACCAAATGTCTCCAATTCAAATTTAATTTTGATCCACATAAGCAGTTTATCACATATTAAATTATTATCTCCCACTAAAAGTCTGTTATTAGAGGATTAACAACTCAGTAACAGATGTTGTTCATTATGTATACATAGCAGTCACTTTTTATTTCAAGTAACAATTATAGAAAGGATAGCTACTGTCACTATAAGAATTTCAGACTACATAGATTGCTCCTGACATCAAAAAAATCAAGAAGTATTTAAAGAAAGCTATATTACATACTAAATCAATATACTTTACACACAGCATTCTGTGCTCAAAAACTAGGAGTACCATGACATCTCTCTCAAATATATTTAAAATTTAATACGTAAAATATTATACATACACTTACCCTCTTAATTCCAAACTTTGGAAATCATCTGCCATAGAAGAGCCGAGAGAGTGGACAGCATCAGAGATGGAAAAATTATTGCACAGACATTCTGATTTTAAAGTAGTTTATCTCAAAAAAGAGGAGTTAAGAGAATGGAAGCAGTAGACTGCAACAAGGAATATTTGGGATTGTCTCCTCCATTCCAAAATCCAATGCATAATATACAAAGTGCTCTTGCTGAAGTTTGCTGGTGCAGTAGCCACGCAGCTAAACAGAATTGGCTAGCACACGGAATACAGCATACTGGGTCCAGAACTGTTACTGGCAAAAAATGAGGCCCATTTCAGTTGGTCCTGCAACTCCTGTTAAATCCTCGTCTCGGCAACTGCACAGTGAGCAAGGTTTTGGGAGAGAAGTTTGCATAAGCCTTTGAATCACTTCAGTTTGACAGAAACATAGAGACTATTCTCAGGCATGAGGAGGAAGAGGGGTTTGATGGCAGCGTGGCTTGCTTTTCAAAAACGAAGATTAAGATTTCATCTTTCTTTTTTCCATATCTTTCTGATCTGGGGGTTCTCAAATTATGGAAATTTCAGTGTTCCTGATTTTCAGAGTCTGGGTACTCTCAAAAAATAGACTTGAAAAAAAACCCAAACCAAAACAAACAAAAAAACCCTTCAAACCAGACACCTCAATTTTTTAATACGTAAGCAGTCAGTGTTGACTTTGTTTTTAATTTGACGGGTGTTTTTCACCCAAAAAAGAATCTAGACTAACTTCAGTGAAGTATGAGGTTCCTTTAACACGCATTAACTCCAGGAAGAGGATATCTTTCCTCCCATTTCTGAAGCATTGTGTGAACCTGGTGCAGTAATAAATTACTGCTCGTGCATTAGTATCATCATCTGCACTAAATAAAATGAGAAACATACCACACCTTATGAGAAGTGATGACACTCTGGATAAACTCACAGCACTTTGCACTGATCAACAATAAAAGTATTTAAAGTAATTGTTGGAAGCATCAAAATATTGAAACTAGTACTGTCATGATATGACAACGTCTGCTATGAACCGACTCAATTCCAGCACGAAATCTGCCATCTGACAAAAGACACAGCACTGGCTTTAAATCACACAGCTAAGTATCTGTGATGAAGAATAGACACTATCTACCTGTTTTAGGCAACAGCTAAAAAGGATTTATGAACAAGGAGGTTAAAAAGACTTGCATACAGTTTGCACAGAAATATCTGGAAATATTAATACTTATATTTGTCTTCTGGAAAGTCCTGTGAGCAGAAAAGGCGATGGAAGACTATGAGTGTAGTCCATAGATATAATACGCTACAAACACCAGAGACAAAGAGCTACTCTAACGCCACAGATGCAGGAGTAGCACTAGCAACACCAAGCACTTGGGTCTCTTCCAAACAGGTTGTAAACCGCTATCATCAGCAATGAATGTATCACATGGAAAATAACACACTTACCGAAGCGCCTTCCATTGATATTTAAACTGGGGAGGAGGAAATGACACCCACTAAAAACTGAGGCAGGAAAAGACAGATATCTTGGCATTCCGACATTCACAAGCCATCTTTGCATCACAGCCTTTTCTTAAAATTCATATGCTTTAGTGAATGAGGGTCAGCATCCTCACACCTCGAGAGGCTTTTTGCTAAGCACAATAGAATTTTACATCTCACTGTTGCATGACAGCACAAACACCCTGAGCAGTATTTAGACCTCCCAAACTTCCACTTCAGTTCATTGGCAGCATTTCCAAATAATATTCAAGTTCCTCAGCAGAGCATTTTAGAATTAAATAAATGAGACTAGTGGATCTATTTTCAGGAGAGGAAGGTGCAGCAAATTAAGAGCAGGTTTTAATTAGCAGAGAGCTATCGTAGCCTCTTTCACGAATAAGAATCTTGAGAAAGTACACACAGAGCCTGGCTTGAAATACATACCAAGTACCTATCGGCTTCAGCTTCATATGAACACAGTAACACAGAAGACAGTGCCATAAGGCTCATTTTAAGAAGGCAAAACTAATGACAAAAGTTTTTATGCAGACTAACTAAACGCAGCTGGAAAAAATGAGGCAGCTGTACACCGCACCACCTCTTCAATCTTTAGCAAAGCTGTCAGCAGGCTTTTGACCATAACATCTGCTACAATTACACGCCTAGGAAGCAATAAAAAAAAAAATGCCCTCACATTCTAAATCAGAGGCCTGATGCAGAGATAAAGAAACGATGAAGAAGTCATGTTTCTGATGAGTCACATTCTCATCTGATGGACTAGTTTAAATCCAGAATAACTGTTGAAATGAGAATTCATTTGAATTTAAAGTAGCTCAGAAAGCAGCTACAGGATCCCCTGCAAACAGCAACTACCATTTGCACTTTATCACAAACATGATATCGACTGTTAACTTCGGTTCTTCTGAGGGAGTCCACAAAAAGCCTGAAATCACCTCCCAGGTACTTCAATAATAACTATCATCAACAGCTTTCTCTTACAGACCATTCTAGTTTCCAGCCACCTGCCAGAAAAGATTTCTTGTGGTTTACAACTGGAAAAATGAAAACCTAGAAATGAAATTAATAGTTTTGTATGACTCAGAAAATCAGTGCCCTAAAATAGACCGTACGTACCCACAGTCCATTTGTTTCTTACTGACTACCTCATACTGCCTCCTGTAAAGAGTCCAGTGCCCAAATGGGACCGGTCTCTAAGTCAAACAATCACACTTTCTGTCACACGGCACGATCCAACATGATCAGTTTTGCCCCGTCTTCTCCACATTACTCCCAAGTCATATCTTTAAAGTTTTTCTACTCCTGGAAAGGACATCTTGCTAACTTTGTGAGGTGGTATGAGGGAAGTGTTTGCTGAATGAGAACTTGCACCAGGGCGCCAATGCTGGAGGGAACATTTCTGTCGGTCCACAGGACGCAGATGAAAGTCTCACGGTAAGTGTGTAGGTGGAAGCTTAGATACTCTGGCTTTGTTTTAACTTTCAAACGCACGGATTTCTCCTTGTGCTGTGCTCTGCTCTGCCAGCTGCATGAGCCAGTAGCCTCTGTGCTGAAAGTAGAGCTGCAAGTTAGACTTTACAACAGTGCATAAACTCCCCCAAAGGAGCAGGGAAATATGGAAAGCAACGTTTTTAGCACAAAATCAAGATACCAAGAACAAAATTAATGAACGTTAACAGGGCCACAAGAAGAAAAACCTTAAATTTCTCTTTGTACAAGCCATTGGAGTCTAGGTTATAAAAAAGAAGAATTGGAATTGTTCATTTAGGAGCGTGAACGCAACCTAGTTTGCAGTACGCAGACTTGATGAGAAGAGTTACACAGCAACTGTTAAAATAAATGCTTATGGCCTGTTTTAGAAGCAGTACACTGACCAAGGGAGGGGAGAGGCACACAGTTTGTCAAACACAGTATTCCCTGCTTCTGCACACCACATTAAACCAAAACTAACTGAAATGCTTACTAACAATACTACAACATACCCCCTCCCACACACACACCAAAACACACAACAGTTTCTGTTCTTAACGCACATGCGTGCTTCTTCTACACTTCTACATTCCTTCACTGACTTCAACAAAAATCAGCAACTTCCACAATTAGCTGCTTTGGATATGACCCCAGACTGAGACAGCCTTTGGCCAGTTTCCTACCCTCATTTTGGTCTTAGATCTCCTGTTGCTAAAGCCAAATTATGCTTCTCTCATGACTACATATGGCTGCTATTTACCTCACCAAGGACCCGGAGCGGTAAACACGCCATGTTGTAGTGGCCTGACGAGCAAAGGCAGTCTCACTGCAACGTCAGTACATGCTGCTGAGATCTCTCCTCATTATCAACTTTTGCTTCATGCTCTCAAGTGTCAGCTATCAGAAAGTATCAGCTAAAAGGGAACTTAGAGGGTTTTATTATTTATTCACATATGAGAAGATACACACTTGAATACACATGACTCTTCCCTCAGCTTTGCTCTTCTTCAACCTAATTTTACAGACAAGTCATAGTCCTACAAACATGATGAAATTACAACAATTTCACATTATGGGCCCCATTCAGAGCAGCACCCTATACAAAAGCGTACAGGCCATTCTGTCTCAAGAAGGCACAAAATCTCCCATTCACAGCAACAGCTTGTAAGCACTTCCAAGTCCTCTCATGGTCCACCTGAGAGCAGCTGGCAGATGATCACTGCTCTTGGCCACAGCTGGCAGTACACAGGCTTAGGGCGCCTTCAGAAGCCCAAAGTATTCTATTTGCAGCTCAATGCAGCATTTACCTAAGTTGTAAATACACACAAGGAAAAACTACGTAGCACACAGTTCTCCTGGGCAAAGAGAAAACAAACCCCACAGAACAGCCCACACCGAACAGCCTTGTATTTTATGCTGCACACTGTCGTGCTGTGCAGCAACTGTCCACCTGCCCTTTGGTGTGAATTCAGCAACAATTTTCACTAGCTGAAGCTGTCTTCCCACCTTCCAGCCAAGAGGCAAAGCAGCATTAACTGCAGGTTTTCAGACCACAGAGCGTGCAGTATTGGGTAAAGCAGAGCCATTTACCTCAGCAGGACTCAATGCACATGGGGCAGCAATGTCACAGTAGCAAAGTGCCAAGAAAAAAAGAAAGAGCTTAAAACAGTGGGAAATTCTGAATGGCAAACAAACTATAGTGCTCTGGTGATTGCTTTCAGCTGCTGTTACTGCCTGGAATTTGATACTGTCCACAATTATCTTACCATGAGTATTTCAGTACGTGTATTTCATGAAATGTAGCCATAAGCAGCCCCATGGAAAGAAGAGACTGGTATTTCCTCAGCAAAAAAAATGGAGATTGATATTTCATCCTGCACAGTCCTCACTGCCAGGATCTGTGATCCCCTGTATGATACAGAACACATTTCTGTGATCCCCTGAAGGCATTTTCTGCTCCGCAGTAACATCTCCCACGTAGTAGTGTCTCCTCCAGTCTAAAGCTTTAATACAGGCCATATAGATTCTACCTCAAAACATAAGTAAAATGGCAGACAACGCATAAAAAAAGAATAAAGGAAAAGAAAAAAAAAGAAAAAAAAGAATGTCTACCAGCCTGAAAGCAGTGATACCAAAATGACTTGTGTGATGACAGACTTGAGGAAAACGACCCAGCTGTAAGCTATGTCCCCAGGAACGTGGACAGTACAGACCAAAGACCTGAGACTCAGCTCCTACCTGGTATCTTAATACAAAGGCAGCCACTTCCCTTAAAATTTCCACTTGTTTTTTCATTTAGCAAAGTCACAGGTCAGTCAGCAACACCAAAATGATATCCCGACTCTCTGACAGAACGGACACGAGCTCTTGCACCCCTGCTCAGAGGGCAGTAAAGATCCACATTTGCAAAGCAGGTGAAGCCAAGTCTGACATGAGGAAATGGCAGCAAGGTTTCTGTGCTGGGGTCAGACACAGCAGTGTAAAGTCAACGTGGGGTAAGCAGGAATCCCTCTTTAGGGATATACAAAGGGAAGAAAACTCATTAGAAAACTCATTTAAGAAAACTCATCAGACTAGACGGTACTGGACTTCTCTGACAGTCCCATTCGTCTACACACGCATCTGTTCTTGTGTGTCATAGCTTTTAAACATACAAACAAAAATGAAATCAGTCTTTTACATGCAAATATATTTGTTGGGGAGAGACTTGATTCCAGCAGTGATGTGGCTTTTCCAGTTTCTATAACTTCTACACTCCAAACAGATTAGAATTCCAGATGCTCTTGCTCTTCCTTGCTTTAAATGGTTCTGAGTGAAAACATTCATGTTACCTGTTTTAAACACAGAAAAATCCAAGACCTGTGTCTTCTGTCAATTGCACTAATTTGTTTCCCTTGGTTCTTCTCCATTTCTGTCAACATAAAGTATGAGGGAGGAGAGAGCAGCCTGTTTGACAACTGCACGTAGGATTAGTTTTTGTCAGGTTTTTTCTTTCCTTTTTGATGAATTAAATAGCAGGCATGGATTTTTGTAAGACATGACACAAATACCTTGAGATTTTGGTTTTCCCTCAAAAACACAACACCTGCCACTCTTATGGTTAAAAAGCAAATAAAATCATATGCCACACTCAGCCTCTCCCCAAAATCTCAGTTACGCATCCACATCAGCTTTGTACCTATGACAATTTACATCACTCAGTCTGACGCTAAATTCCCATAGTAATGAAGCATCCATCTGGGGAAAGAAAAAAAAAATAATCTAGGTGCAAGGATCATCTGAATACCAGCTGCAGGGTCTCTGTGCCTACCCACAACAATAAAGATTACAAGGGACAAATCAGCTTACAGCATACATACTTCTTTGTGCAGACAGCTGGAACATCCCTGTGCTAAAAGTCTCTTTCAGATAAGATAGCCATTTAGTTCAGAACAAGGAGAAAATAATCAGTGCTCAACAATGTATTTTCTGAAACATGCATTCATGTGCGTGCACACACACAGAGCTCACAGCTCTTCGCTCAGAGGTCTCAAATTCCTTTTCAAATAGAGATGGGTTGCTAAATCCCAGCTCAGAAGAGCAGATATGAACTGATTTCAGGCTGGGCATGAGCTGCCATTGTGACATCAAGACAGCATATAGTCGGGCTTTGTGCCTCAGCCTACCTGTAAATTTAAAAAAAAACCTCTCATTTATTTACCTTTCTGGGTCACTTATTTCTTTACTTTTCTGGGGATTACTTCTTGATTCTCAGATATAGAACCCTCTACACCAGCCAAGTCGTTATTACTGTAAGCCTAGCTGTACAGAACAGGGAAGAAAAATGGTAGTTGATGCGTCTCTCATGTTTCAGACTTCAAAAAGTCTCTGAACTGAATATGTACCTTATCCATACATGCAACAAATGAGGGAATTTTGTTCCCCGGCATGTACTTGAGTGTGGGGACTTTTTTTAAAAAAACAACAAAACAAGCAAACAAAAAAACCCCAAAGAAACCTACCATAGGACATCCTTTCAAATTAAGTCAGAACATCTGCATCTCTTTTTCTGCACGGTGGCTGTAGCATGCTTGCACAGCCAGGGACTCTTTACTAGCTGTGGTAAATCATGAGGATGCAAGCATGTTTCTGAACGAACACAAAGTCCACAGTCAATTTCACAGAGTCTAGAGATACAAGCATCCATTAAAAAATTTCACCTGAACAAGCCACATCAAATAGTTTCATCCTGTTACACCCGATCAACCAAACACAAATCATTTTACTTTCATAAAAACATTATTCCGATACCCATCTTCATTTAGAACTGCCTGATTTCAATGGACTGTTGTAGTGTTCTAGGTAAGGCCAGAATTTTGTGCCAAGTTTTCAAATTCCATTCTATTTTGAAAATTTCTCCTCCCCTGTTTGATTGAGACTGTTGCCTACTGGGGGCAGGAGGAGGCGATTAAAAAAAAAATAATCTAACTACATGTAAGCAGTTTGTCTTTCAAGTTTAAAGTTGTCGTAAGTTTTACAGCTACAGTAGGCAATTTACAGAAAGTAAAGTAGAAAATAAGTGGTTCACCATCAGATAAAGTCACCATCATTGTCAGAGCAACTAGCAGATAAACTGAAGTCGCAGCATCCTAGATCCAAACCTGTACTTTGAATAACACACAGTAATAATCAGATTAATATTAATTATGGCTCTGCAAAACCAGCTTCTATAGGAAAATAATATTGCAAATTCAGCCTCACAGAAATAAATTAGTGAGTTATCAGTGAAGTTGCTTCAAAGCTTCCAAACCACTCAGAGGACAGAGCTGATCCCCCCATAAAAGCTGTTTCATTTTCACTACCTACCTCCTACCCTCTGCATTTTTAAAGCAACTAAAAAGCTCCTGATGTAACAACTCCTTCACGCTGAATATCAACTCAAGCTTATGCCAGCATGAAAACACAAGAGTCGGTTGCCAACCATTCCTGCAATAATTCCACTCACAAAGAAAATTAAAACATGCCAAAATATGAAGTTCTCTGCAAGACAGCAGACATATAATGCCAAATACTGCTTTAAAAACACCAACTGCCATTTGCAATACCACCATACGTCTACAGACATCACATCGGCACACAGCGATGAGACTGAGGCCAATGTAGTCCTATAAAAGCAAATTAATTTGCTCAGAAACAAGCCTCATTCAAGAATAGCAGAATGCTGGGAAGTAAAGGGGTTTTCTCTCTGTACCGTAAATAACAACAGAGGGAGAAACTGGGTGACAATCTTAGCCATGCAAATGTTTTTGCACTTAGACATCAGCAGAATGTTTGCCGAGTGTCCTGTTAATGAAGCAACCAAACTAAAAATAAAAAGCACATCCAAACCCAAGCCAAGTTTACCATGGGACAGTTGAGTTTTCCACTTTGGATTAGGTTTACTTTAAACTAGAAAAGAAGTCTCAACAAATATTTGGAGGTAGGGGAATCCCTCTCCTTTTCACAGAATCAGAGAATTGTTTGGGTTGTAAGAGACCTTTAAAGACTTTCTAGTCCAACCCCTCCTGCCATGGGCAGGGACATCTTTCACTAGATCAGGTTGCTCAAAGCCACAGGCATTGCTCTGTACTTAATGGATCCAGTTTGCTACAAAAGCCAAAGGACATTCAACAAGTTTATTCCATCACCCTTCACTCCTGACTTCAGGTAAACATGAGGACATAAGGACAGCTCAGTCTAGCCTCAGTAGCCCACACTATGAAAGGTCCTACAGTTGGATTTCACAGTAGTAGCAGAATTAATCCTCCCTTGCTGGTTATTCTCTTCAGAAAAGCAAATGAAACATGACAGAAAAGCATTAGATTTGACTCCTATAAACAAAACCAGAGCTCCCATGTCTCAATGTAGGTGGGACGTTGTATGCACACAACCTACAAATTATACTCCCACTTCAGAACAAAACATGTTAAACATGTTAAAGAGCATGCCGAGATTCAGGGTCTCATCAGATGGTGTAGGGAACATCGCATTTTGGATTCACCCGATTAAATCCACAAGCATTAAGATACTGCTTCTTCTTGAATAAGCAGAGGTCCCAGTCACTTTAGTCAAAGTTTTGCCAGAATGGAAAATCTAGGCCATTTTAGAAGTTGGCCATCAGTAACACAGACACTCATGGCCTTCATCAGGAACTGTAAACAAGAGCACCCCAACTGTAGCATCATATAGTACTTGACCTGTAAACAAGCTGAGCCCAAGAGACCCCCTGAAGCTCTATACTGTAGTAGTCGTGCTGCTTCTGATGCCAGATCCAGCTCATGACAGCTCGCACATCCACCCCAGCACTTCACCCATCTCCTGTAAATTTATGTCCATTCACAAATCCTTGAGAGAAGATCTGCTGGGGTTTTTTCAGATCTCAGTGTGATGAGGACAATATTGTCAGTTCATCCCCAAAGGAGCTTAGTGACTTTCTGCAAAATTGGGGAAAGAATGGGGAGGGGAGGACAAAAACACGTACTGACCTCGCGCATCGAAGAATTCGTCATCGGAGCTCTCCACAGAGTCTTTGAGGACATTCTGCATGTGCCACTGAGCACCACTGAATCGACGCAAGCCAGCTGGAAATACAGAGAGACTAACATTAACCCACGGGAATGCTCACCTCTGCTCCAGGCTTAAAGAAAAAATATGTATTAATAAACAGTTTGTGTACATGGCTCAGGAGGATCATTTTGGTCAGTGCACGTACTTTAATCTCAATAGTCAGCTAGAATTCTCAGGATGGCACAAAAATTACATCTCTCGCTTCCACCTAACAAAAGTGATTAAAACAAGTTCTTGTTAAGGATAAGCCTGCATCACTTTCAGCTAATTCAGTGACTTGAAAAGATACATTCTTCCCTGTTGAATTCACTAGGCTGTTCAATTCCAACACTCAAACTGTACATTGTTCTTAAGACATGCAGCAGCATTTCCCCAGGACACGGCTGTAGCTCCCATTTAAATTCAATTTCACTTCTAAAAGAAGTGCCATCCTATTTAGTTCACAGATTTACAGACAAACCACTGAATTCTGGTTCACTGAGCTGTCTCCATCAGACAGCTTTGTTTTGCTGGAGCCCGGGGCTATGATTTGAAGCTTGCCATTTGAAGACAGGAAGGCAAAACCACATTAAAATAGGTACAGTAACAGATACTGCTAAGACAACTTAGTTGGTCCCAATGGATTATCATATTCAAACTAATCTGTAATTAGTAAATCAGATCTGCATAACTATATCAGTTCTCCTCACATCTACAGCAACTCGACACTAGAAAGTAGTAGTGACATACATTCCTTATACGAGCAATAAAGTCTCCCCCAAATCAGTGGGGAACCAGGGATCAAATCCACCATATCCGTAACAACACTACAGCTATTGTAGAAAGCACCTTCATTACCAACCAGAATAGTGTCCTTGGCTTTATTCATTTGTCCAAATGGTGATATCAGACCTGAAATCTAATATTGTGAGGCCCTGTCCAAAAAAGCATTCTGCTTCTCCCAGTAGTAAAAGAGCAACTCAAGCAGGGAAGGCATCCTCTACATTATTCTGGGGGAAAAATGCCACTGGGTTACAGCCTTTTGTTCT
Source organism: Charadrius vociferus (assembly GCF_000708025.1). Lineage (NCBI taxonomy): Eukaryota > Metazoa > Chordata > Aves > Charadriiformes > Charadriidae > Charadrius > Charadrius vociferus. The sequence goes on from NW_009647692.1 coordinate 179,881, forward strand.
ACTTTTACTCCATCCGTAGCTGAACTAATCAGAAATATAAATGAAAGGTGGTAGGAGGAAGCAGATTTTAGCCAGCCAAGAAGAGAGTAAAAATAATAATCAGTTAATAGCATTTTAATAGCTTAAAAAAAAACCCCAAACCCATTCAAAATAATTGGTTATTAAGGAGTCAGTGTTAATTACAAGAGTACTGTGTGTATTGGGAATGTGTCCAGTGATATTTGGCAGCTCTCAGAGAATGCATAAAGATCATTACATTTACTGTTATAGATTTCTGGAAACTTTCCCTAACGATAGGGGAGAGCAAACTGAACATTCCCTTACCAAACAACACCTTGCTGTCCCTCCATTAAAATACAAATATCCTAAAACTTACCACTATAGTTGTCAAAACAGTGGTAGAAGAACACATTTCTGAACTTCTAATGAAGAACAGTCAATGCTTGGAAGAGCAGGAATTCCAAATTTTCAAAGCACGAGAATGGGAAGCACCACAAAAAAGCCAGAGTGACAGATGAGAAAGGGAGAACTCGCAAAAAGTCAGTCTTTGGATAAGAGATCATACACTACAAAAGAGCAGAAGGAAGGAATAATCTGCCTCACCTCTGGAGCTGCTAGATATGAAAAACAAAATGTAATATTATTACTCTTAGTAGAAAAATTCTTGAGTAAATTACTCTTTTTCATCTTAAGTAGATTATTAGATTTCCTGACCACAGGCCTTCAGACCTATGACCAGAAAGAAGCAAGGCAGTAAACTAGGAAATTTATGAAGAACCTGTAAATGAGAGGCAGATCCACAGAACATGACAGCAACCATGAGACAGAGAGAATGACAAGAAGGCAAAGGACTACCTCGAATATCTCAAGAGTGTTCAGATTTTTCCTCTGCAAGAAAGCAGCTCCTCACTCAGATACCCTGGTCAATCAACTATCTGTAACTGAAGCTGAATTTCTGTGCTACGGATGTTTATTAAACCATGGGAATATTCAAACTAAGACAGACAGACTTCATCGGTAACACACAGTCAATGCCTTTTAGGGTCCTGTGGATGCAGACACTTCCATACTGAACATAAATTTCACACTGAGAAAATTCTGCTCAGATTTTCCAGACCAGATGTCTGTTCTGATGATAGTTCTTCCAAGGATAAAAACTGAGGTGTCTGATTTTCATATATTTTGAGCATTCAGTGACTCCACAAGAAGCCAAAAGGCTACATTTGCAGAAACTAACAAACAAAATTGCCACAACAAAAAATACCCTTCTATGGCAGCAGATAATTTGTTTTGAAGAGACATTTAAGGACCTGACTTTTAGAAGTTCGTTCCACTGCACTTTTTATAGCTGTGTAACTGTATGCCTCTAGTCAGGCATCACAAATGCTGATATCCAAAGCCAGCAAACACTGGGAAAAAGAACAAACAAAAACAAAGCAGAAGAAACAAGTATTTAGCATTTTGGATAATTACTTTCAGGATTTGCCTTATCATGCTTTAAAAGATCCTCCAATTTTTGTTATGTCAGTCAGCTATGGACTGGTGAAGTCCCATTCAACGTGGTCTTGGGCTTCCACAACTCTCCAGTAAAAGCTTAAGATTCAAAACCAGAAGGACGCACACATTCTTCCTTCCGTTTCTTCTTTGCCTTTCCTGATATCTAGTCCCCTTGCAAAATCCACTTTCAAAGAACAAATACTAAAAGTTACAGGATTAATCCAACACCAGCAGTACGTGGACCAGTTCCTTCCATTTCAAGGTATATGCTTTCTCACCTCAATTTTTATTTGGTTCCTCTGCTAAAGACAGCCAGTTCTTCTGGGAAGAAACTGTCTGCTACTGTTTGTTTTTACCTAACAGATTTTGAGACATTACTGTGACAAAGACAGCAAATAACATCAGAAACACTGCAGAAATAACTGAAGTGCAAGGTAGTTTCAGCATCTGGATGATTCACTGATTTGTATCCAATAACAACAAAGGCATTTTCAGCATGGTTCTCCCAATCAAATAAAAATTCATTCAGATCAAGACACATGTGACTGTGCTCCACTTCTGCACACCAGAATTGAACTAGAATTTAGAATTAAAGGATTCAGAATGTAAATTATTTATCAAGGAAATCTGGCACACAGGACCAAAAAAAAATTAAAAAAAAAAAAAAAAAAGAGTTTCATTCCAGAAAATTTCAACTGGATTGTGAAAATAATCTGTCTGGAAGCTCTTTTGGGTTGATAATGTCAGCATGCAAAAGCTGTGTTCTTAATAAGAACAAAATAATCGCTCAGATGCTTCTGAACCTGTTCTAATAAGTATGTCTAAATGCCTTTGAGATACTACCTGAATTGTTTTTCAGCAAAAGGAGGTAAAAACAAAACAAGTAGGTAAGTAGGTTTACAGAATCACAGAATGGTTGAAGTGGGAAGGCACTTGTGGAGTTCATTCATCTGGTCCAACCACCCCTGCTCAAGCAGGTCACCTACAGCAGGTTGTCCAGGACAACATGCAGACAGCTTCTGAGTATCTCCACAGAGGGAGACTCCACAGCCTCTCTGGGAAACCTGTGCCAGTGCTCGGTCACCATCACAGTAAACAAAGAAACAAACAAAAAAAAATAGTTTCCTGGTGCTCAGAGGGGAAACTCCTGTGTGTTTCAGTTTCTGCCCAATGCATCTTGTCCTGTCACTGGGAACCACCAAAAACAAGCTGGCTCCGTCTTGTTCACACCATGCCTTCAGATGCTTCTTGAGCTGGTAAGAGCAATACAAGACCACCGACTAAACACCTCAAATACAATAGAAGAAACATCGATGAATACTGCTGTCACCTCACCTCTCCATTTCCAAGACCTTCGCAGTCCACCACACTCAAAAGCAACACACAACTTCTACAAACCACCACTATGTAAAGGTGCCATGGCTGGTACCTATTACTACCTTTCCCGGTTGCTGCAAAGCGTATTCATCCCAGCACAGCAGAGAACATTCTTCCTCCTCAATGATGCGTAATTTCCCAAGGCCAGCCCACTAACAGTAATTACAGAATACAGTTGATCACATTTAAATCCCCACAGGGTGCAGAAATCAATTTCCTACTGAAGCCATGTTTGACAGTCTTATTGAAGAGAGAATGCTAAACAAAAGCTTAAAAAACTATGTTTATTCTAACTGAAGCACTGGTACTAATATGTCCTCATTTCACATTTTCACCTTTTTTTACCTCTGTTTTTGTTTCTGTTTAAGAAAACCACTGTAACAACATACAATGTTTTTAAAGGTTGCAATTTTTTAACCCATCAGTCCAACACGGAAGAGTTATTTCAGGCTTTTACTTAACACAGTAGCGTGCGTATTTAAATTATTTGTTAAAAAATACCACTGCAACAGCCGCGCACAATACACCATCAGGCACTAGGACCACATTTGGTTCTGTTGGTTGGGTTTTTTTGGTCACACATCCACTTGAAAAACTCTCCAATTATGCATTCACCTGATACAGTAAGTATGATTCATTGAAGACTCATTCCTCATTATGACTATCATTCATTTGCTATGATTCATTGATACAGTAGAGCACTGTTTAAAGACGCCACTTTTCCTATACTCCCAGTTCCCTTAAAAATATAGATACGTTTGTACTCATTTTAAGAGGAAGAGAAAAAGAAAATCTTCACCCTGAGCTGTTTCCAGACCAAAATAAGGAACAATAAAGCCAAGGTAGACAATTGTGCGCACACAGGTGTTTGCAAGTGTGCAGATAAGAAGCTTTGTGACATGAAAGAAGCATCCTAGAGAGACAGTTCTCAACTGTGTGCCTCAAGCTCACACTGCTTAATGGCACAAATGGCACAAAAGGGCACGGAACTTTATTGGAAAGGGAGCAATCCACAAACTCCATAATGCCAATGGTGGTGGAAGAAGCACGAAAAATAGTCTCCTATTGCAGTTCCTGGCTCCTGCAGATTTTCACACTGCACTTTATTTCGGCTTTTAGTGTTTACTGTCAACAAGTCTAATAAGTTTTATAGAAGTTTTATCTATTTTAAATCAAAATGTTGAAATAGGACACAACTGCTTTGAGTTTACAGGACTTTGATTCGAAAATAGGGAAAAGTTGACCTTCCTATTTAAGATTCTAATTGAATCTTACCAGTTAATAGGAGCTTTACATCCTTACAAGAAAAGGAAGTAATAGCAGGTCTATTTTATGGACAGGGACTCCCAGGCACAACCTAATGAAGCAGATGGATCCAAGTCTGATTTCTGTCACTGAACTTCCTTCCTGTAGAGTTGCCTGATGATGAAAAGCTAAGGGAACAGGGCTTGTTCAACCTGGAAATGAGAAGGCTTCACGGGGAGCAGGCAGCACTCTGCCAGTGCCTGCGAAGAAATCTTTGAGGAGGCAGAGCGACGGCCTTCACAGTGGTGCGGGATGGGAGGACGGAAGACACTGGACCTAAGTAGAAATGAGTTTCATATTGGCTTTTTCCTTAAACATTTTCCTTGGAAGAAAAGTCATTCTTTGGAAGCAGCTGCCCAGCACAATCTTCATCCTTTGAAATTTTCAATGCCCAGCTGGGCAGAGCCCTGATCAACCAGATCTGCTACCATAGTTGACCCTACTTTGAGCAGGAGGTTCAACTAGAAACCTCCTCAGGTCCCTTCCAGTCTGAATTATCCTATAATCCTAAATCAGAAGGAAGAAAACCTGTGATCTGCTGGAGTAACAGGAAGTAATGAAAACATCTGTAGATACACTGAAGAAAAACTTATGGCAAAGACCACATTTGTTCACAGAGTTCTGGCAGGAGATGTTTCTGCTCTAAGAGTAAACAGGAGGTAGTAGGAGCAATTCGCATTGGCTAAACTACTGGTACAACAGGGCAACCTCCATAGTGAGATCTTAAGACTATGGAGTGTACTTAGAAGCAAATTGGCTCTATTACTTCAGTAAGTTCATAGCAACCAGTCAAGATTGTGCCAGATACTGCAAAAATACAGATCAGCAGACATCCTATTACCCTGCAGAACACACAATTTAAACACTTTGTTTTGAAGAGAAGCAAATTTCCCCAGCATTCAGAATTGAGTAGGTCTGATGGTTTGGTTCAGACCTATTCTTTCAAATGTCTTTATTTATGTATTTTTAAACACAGTTGTCTATTCTGAACATATGATTCATTTTGAAAACAATCAAGCATGATTCTGGGAAACAGAAGAGCTGGATTCCATTCTCACCCCACTCCAGACTCCTTTTGCATCTCATGCAAAACCAAGGCTAATATTTCCAGAAGCACTAGTATCTAATACTAATACAATAGAAGCACAATGGGAAAGTGCAATTGTCAGACCTTGGTATTACTTTTTAACTTCATAATCCATTTAAAAAGTCAGCTAACATTACATTCTGTGAAAGCAAAAGAAATTCCCTCCCTTCTAAAGAAGCACAAGGAGGAAGGAAGGGGTGCACAGGCTACTTAAGTGACCCCGCTACACAGAAATCACTGCAGCACTCAGCACAGAGCCACCAACATGAAAGACACA
>NW_009647692.1:185459-197934 GCF_000708025.1 Charadrius vociferus
AGAGAGAAAAGCTCATGTTTGGTCATGGCCTCTGCGATAACCTCATCAGGACAAGTCACTTGCAGTGGGATTTCTTCAATGGTAACTAGTGCTGATCTGTAGCTGATCAGAGTCACACTGTGCCTCAAGCCTGTAATCTGATTTCCCCAAATCAAAACAAAGGTGCTACAGCCACGTGACTCTGGTCGAGTGTAACCTCATAATACAAGTTCCCACCTGTCAAAAACATTCTGGGTGGTTAACTTGGGTACCAGACAGCTTCATGACAAAATCAGGCATTCTCTGCCTGCAGTGAGAACAGGAACATAAAGCTATCAAAAGTACGTGTCATGTGCTTCAGCTGGTTTGATGGAAATGTGATGGTGTAGCCCCACCTGATCCGAAAAGATGCTATACTGCAGGATGACAACACACAAATTCATCATGACTGGACAGAAGAAACACAGCACTTCTGAAAACTGCTCCACTCTCTCTGCAGTCCTCAGCAATGACACAAGGAGAAGTCTTGATCGCGTCTTGACCCTGTTATCTAGTTTAACTGGTCTCTTTCTCTGAAAAGTCAACACCCTCTAGTGGGTGCCCAGACCTACTGGATCCCAACTGCCTTTGCAACCTCTGCAATCAGAGTACACTAGTATCAGCTTTATGAGAAAGAAAAAATGCAATTTACTAATAAAGCCCTTGGTTAACTGTTTTAAAAGATGGATTTTAGCTGCAGTAAAATTGTTATTTTTAAATTAAAATAGAAACCTAATAGTGCACTTCTATCAGAGAGGAAGTTACATGCTTACTTTTTTTTTCAGCTCTACTTATGTTAAGACTCAGTTTCTGGTGTTTACTTTCTCCAGCTGTTCAAAGTTCATTGCTGCATCCTGAAATACCTGCGTTATCAGTCTGCAGGGAATTCATACTTCATAAGGCCTCTTCTTAAGGACAATGTGCCAAGACTATCAGACCTACTTCAAACACACTTAGAGAAATAAACAGTCCATTAAAGAACATCCTTTCCTGGCTACATAATTGGACTTTTCTCCAATCTTACAATTGTCACTGATCTGCTGGATGACATTGGGGATATCTTCTCTTTCCCCTGTCCTTTACCTGTCTCATTCACTTTATGTTCTGACCGAAGGGTTTCCTATAGAGCTGAGTCCAGTAGCCCCACGGGTTGCCTGCATCCTGTCAATGCTGGAGAAAAAAAAATTTAAAAATTTACCTAGTCTTGTGCAGAACAACTGCTACCCACAGCCACACTGTTACTGGATTCCCATTCCTGGTTTAGTTTGGAAGAGCTGAGACGGTGCATCACAGGGAGGCCCTGATAACTCACTGAGACCAGAGGAACACGGTGCCCTGCTGACCCCACCAGGCATCAAGGTCATACATTTTAGCTGGAGATAATAAAGCTGCTTTTTTAACGTTCACAAAGACAAAGCTGCAGGCTGTTGATTATAATGGAATTCACTCGCTCGGTAGCTGTGATGCCACAACCTCAGCAGAAGAGGAAAGGAATTAGCTGAGGAAGCTCACCAACTATAAGCAGAAGAGGCAACATGCAGAAGAGCTACAGAAGCTGACTATAGACAGTTGGGCAATAGCAAGCTTGCCATCCACTGTCTCAAAACAAGCCTGCAACCCTTAGAGCAGGCCTGCTGGCCTGAGAAACCTTCTGTACCCTAGCACCAAACACAGAACAGTACGGCACAAACGTGCTTGGGCAATTAACTCCTTTGACATGTGATTCCCAAAACTGATTTGAGTCAAGCTGGCCTTTGCCTTAATGATATGCAAGGTAGAAAACACAGCAAAACCCTACTAACAGATATTCTCTGTTGTGCAGGTCAAGAAAGCCAAGCAAACAAGCTAAAATCCTCATAACCTTCTGGGAAGAGCCGCCAACTGCTGGTCCCATTAGACAGCTCTTGGAAAAGGTCTTATTAATCCTCATTCTCCCGTCTCAGAGCAAAAGCTCATTCTCATGCCCTTCTACTGTCAAGGGATGTCAAGTATCATGCATGTGCCAGAAAAGGCAAAATGCCTTCCTTTTAATGAGTCATGCTGAGAGAAGTTTCCAAAGTCATCACCATATGCTTGAAAAAGCACCAAAGAAGATAAAATATTTCGAACTCTTGATTCTTACTCATTAGAGTGGCAATTAAAAGAAAAACAAAATAGAAAAACCAAACAAAAATCTTCACCACATTCACGGTCTTTGGGCAGTACAGGTTCTAACACAATGTTTATAAAAATGCTGTTTCAAAAAAATGGAAAAGAATTACCTTGAAATAGCAAGAAAACAAAAACACGAGCATCAAGAAATTGAAAGGAAAGATGTTCCAGAGAATACTTTTTTTCCTGTAACACTAACAGCAGCTTATGCCAGGCCATTCTCCAGAAAATAAAACTGCTTTCCATGTGTTAAAACATGTAGAAAAACACAAAGTATGGGGGAACCCCAGTTTCACCCTGACACCAAGGGTGAAGTTCTTAACACAGACAGACTGCCTAACTACACCAAGTGTCATGAAATGTGTATAAAGATGTACCTGAAACGATCTTAAAGCCTTTTTTTTTTTTTTTTTTTCCGAGCAGATTAATGTTCTCATTCTTGGTAACATAAGCATTCTGCCAGCTTCTGCTCTAGAAAAAGTGTGCTTATGCAGAGTAATTCAAGTGACAAATCTATTCCCGCATCTCTAGACTGGCAGATATCCCTTCACGCATGACAATGCTTTCCAGCTGTATATGCCCCGTGGTTCATTAGTACTGACAATTACCAAGGCTCTTGGGCCAGGGTTTTGGTTTAGCTCAAGTTTTCTTATCCAAATTAGAGAAGATTAAGCTTGACCTATTTCAGTATTTAGGTCTAAGTTATCTTGACAAGACCATAAAACTTGAGCTGGAAGGCTGTCCTTAGCTTCCCTCAGTTCAGGTTACCATCACACAAATACCAAACACAGGACTGGAACTTGGAAAGACAAAATCTGACTCGGATAAAAACAGCAGCCCTCTAGCCATAGCTGTGCACACTCCAAACACACACTGAGCCTGCTGTGCTACTGCGACTGCTTAACTCTTGTTCCTCCACTCGTTCAACTGGCACTGCTCGGCAAACAGGCTCGGGGGCGGGGGGGGCCTTCAAGGCTTATCAGTTCTTTAAAGGGGAGCCCACATACCTATCTTAAGGAAAAGAAAACAAATCTTGAAGAATTTAATTCCCACTGAAGAACAGTTACATAAGACACATTTGCCTAATATGTTTGTGATGTACTTTGGAGGCAACCATCCAACACATAAGATGCAAGAAAGACAAAAAAGAGTGAAAACAAGAGCTAGGTGTTTTTGTTACGGTTTTCCTTCTTCCCTGCACAAAATTATTCGGAAATCTTGAGTAACAGAGAGAGCTGAGAACTTGAGGTGTAACCTAAGTGCAATGCAGTGCAGTGCAGTGCAAGATGCATGACCCACAGATAAAACAGCTCTAAGATGTTTCAGGGCATTTGCTTTATCTAATAATTCTGGAGGCGTTCAGATATTCAAAGCTTCTCTTCAGATCACTAGTAATTCATGCTTACAAGCAGCAGTAGAACATGGAAAGCCGCTCATTTCCCAGATTTGTGCTTCCCGAGTGTTGGATGCAGTGGCTTCCAGGAACGTTTCATATATGGAAGGGCCCTGTCCAGAAGTGGAAACTGTCATTTCCCTCAGCCACAGAGCCAATGCTGACATGACAGTTTTAAGGTGTCCACCTCAAGCACATTATGCTGCCCATAGAAAAATGGAAGTAAATACAAATGCACCTCCCATCAGGGAAAAAAAAAGTCAGTAGTTGCACTAACGCTTTCAACTTAAATTCAAAAGACCATGAGCACCTCCCTAACCAACACCATTCTAGTGTTACTTAATCTGGATTAAGTATCTCCTCATGAATAATGTGAAGTTGAAGGAACTTCTGCCTGAAGAGAAGCCTAAAAGGCCTTACAGGGATTGTTGCTTTTTTTGCCAGAATAAAAAGCTCTCCATTTCAGCCACTAGAATTTGCTGGGAAGGAAGGAAGGAAGGGAGAAGGCTATATAAATATAAAATTGTAAAGACTTCACAAGTACTCAGGAGAAAACAGCAGCTCCCTGGGGAAGAACTGCCACTACCCTGGCTGGAAATCAGTAACAGTGTTGACCCCACAAAAAAAGCTCATGCTTCCAGTGACCTTGGAGTTGGATGCAGACTGTGAAGGGAGGGCAGGGAAAAGTGTCACAAATCTCCAGGCATAAATTCTGGCTATGAGAAAAGCCCTTGGGAGCATCAGTTTTATTATACTGCATTAGGAAAGCTTCTAGATTTAGAAGCAGCTTAAACATAGCCACAGTCAGCAGCACAAGTCTGCGTAAGCTCACTGCAGCAGTTCTTCACATCGCTGTTTATTTGCTGGCTGGACTGCATTGCATCGCCCTAATACATTAGTCTTATTGAGTCTGCTTCCTTCTGTGCCAACAGATTAGCATTAGCCACCTTAAAAGGACTCTATTAACATTTCTTGATTGCATTAGACACTGGCATTGCCTGGACTCACTGATTTGATTTACAGTGTCAACTGCTGCATATTTTATTTTATTATTTTGTTGCAGAGAATGGAAAGACCAGCCCTACTTCAAAATACAGGCGTAATGACACTTGATGCTTCTATGTCAACGAACTTTATTGGATTTGTTGACTGATTCTTAGCATCCAGATTTCAGCAATTTTTGCAAGCAGGGTAGCAACCTATATTTCATTACTGTTGTTCAGTACCACAATTTCTGAGGACAGAAGGGGAAAACATGTAGAAATGCAATGCCTTTAACAGAATCCTGCTACATCACTAATTTGCCAGTGACAATAGTTGAACTAGAAGCACGTGTATAAGCTCCCACAGGCTGCTGAGGCAGCACAACAGACTGGCAGCAGGATACACAGGGAACATTTCCAAGTGGCAGAAAAAGAGTTCACAGAAATGCACAGGTGTTTTTATTCTAGGAGAAGCAGAAGCAAAATTTCCTACCTAAACTGTTTTCTTTTGCACAGTACTGCGGGTTGTTACACTCACCTATTAGAGAGGGAGCTGACTCGGGGCTCGCCCTGAGCACACAGCCGCAATAGCAGCGAGGGAGAAGACAAAAGCAGAGCCATCTTGCAGCACCACGCACAGAAGCTGAATTCTCTAGTTAGGCTAGCACTAATTGTAATTAATTGTAATTAATATTAAGTATAATTAGGATTACAGTCGGTGATTTTCTTCTGTAAAAGTCTTGCTTTTTTTCTTCAACAAAGAACAGCTGGAATTCCATTGGTACTTTGCTGTGTCTGTGATCTGGTGGCATGAGATGAGGTGATGTGATGCACGCGTAAAAAGCAACTTTGAAAAGCAGTCTCTTGATTTTCCCTGCACTAAATCATTTCATATTTTAATTTTTCTGTGGCTGAGTCTATCACATATCTGCATGAAGACAACTCTTGCAGGACCTACAGAAAACAATTTTCCACGTCATGGATATACTAGATCTGGGTGTGTGACTCACCATACTTCACCATACATCCCAACCTCACAGCACGTCTCATTATATAATTTGCTAATTAAAAGCAAAGTCACTTCTGAATGTTGCTGAAAAAGAATCAGTTAAAGAAAGATATTTAGATTTATAATATGCTCATTACCCAATTTACCCACATTAGATACTGATTTCCATAGCACTAGGACGCATAAATAAGGATCACATCTGAAACCTATATCCTGTACAGCAGGAGCTTCCATAAGGGCGAGAGCAGCAGATACAATCAGCTGCATCCTCTTGTGATAGGCAGTAAAATGGCTAACTGACCCCACACTTGAATGAGCACCTAAACTCATCCCTGAAGAACACTCAGCCACTCTGACCCTCATTTAAAAAAAGATAAAATAAATAAAAATAAAATAACAAAATCCTCTTCCCAGGAACATCCAGGATCTTACGTGACTAAGAACTGCTACAGAAATAGTTCCATGTCCTATTATGTGACACTCGTACTTCCGGTTGAGGGCAAGTCAGATTGCCCCTCTGTAGATGGCACCCAAATTTAGATGTGAGGCAAACTGCATCCTTGGTGTTTAGTGACTGTACGCAGTTCCAGCAAACTGCAGAAGCAGTAGTTCCCACTCGTGTATCAGCAGTTTCTAATGCTAGCCATCCAAAGAAGAAAAAAACCCACTATGACCATGCAATCTCTGATATGTTCCACAAATAGACCTAAGGAGCAGAACAGCCACAGGAAAGGCCAACTCCACTTTCACCCACAAACACCAGCAGCGCTCATTTTCTCAGAGTTTCATGAGCAAATTATCCTACTGAAATCAACAGGAGTTGAAAAGTGTGTATACAAGAGAAGAATCAGGTCTAGTTTCTCCTGGTCAGAAAGCATAAACCCAAATTCTTTCCAAAGGTACTTTTTTTTTTTTTTTTTTTTTTTTAAGAAATGACAAACTGGCAGTGATATGACAAGTAAGCAGGGCATGAGTGCACTTCATTCGATGTGATATCAGGGTGTATCTAAAGCAGAAAAAAAACCACACGAGGAATTAAAGTGATCTTACTGGTCTTTAGTCAACATTCTCATAACTAAGGAAATAGAAGCAGAAAAACAGACAAGAAGTGAAGTAAGGTCTAAGATGATCTGAAAACAACTTTAAGAAACAAAGGTTTTCCTCTGAAAATTGAATAGCTAATGCTGCTGACTCCTGACTTTATTTTAACCACTTGCCTCTACCCTTTTAAAAGGCATGGTGTCTAAAACCCACTCGTCCTATAAGCCCCAAACATCCTAAAGCTGAAAGTCTCACCACTGCCACTCAATAAATCCACACTACCAAAAATGCTGTTTCAATACTACTTATTATGCAAGGATTGTATTTAAAACACCTATCGAGTCATGAGAAAGAAAAGGCATCTATTTGTTCCATTCCAGTAACTGGCACTACCTCTGACTTAGAATAAACTAATGCTGCAGAGGACAGGCCCCAGTTCTTTAGGAGCAGTTCCTGGGGAGATGGAATGTGTGCAGAGGACAGCAATACCTTCTCTAAAATGGAAGGAACATTTGCCTGAGGAAATTATGTCCTCTAGTGGACAGCATACTTGACCAAGATACAGGGCTCGGCCATCGGATCTAATGAGTTGAAAAGTCATTTTACAAATGCCTCGAGAAGTAAGCCTAGCCCTGCTGTGAAACCACAGCCATATTAATTTTCTTCACTGGTTCTGCCCTCTCCTCAGCCTGATTTAGCTTTTACAAACACCGACTGCTGCTGAAAAGAAAACCATGATGACTCGAGCTATTGCCGTTTACAGCAGAACTTCACCAGCAGGACTGGCACAAACACCTTGGGAATGAAACAGCAATGATTTTATACCTGAAACACATTCACAAGGGGGCACAGCAGCAGAACAGTAGGCACGGTCCAGAAGCATTGGTTTCAGAATCACTCCAGCATCTCCTAAAGACCCTCTTCTCCTTATCAATGCATGAATTACAGTTACCTTGCCAGGCAAACAGGACAGATGGAAAGCAAGCAGGTGGATGTGAATGCCAGTCACGCCAGCGCCTCCGTGCGCCGGCAGTATCACCCATGGGCCAGGACGGGCCAGTAGACCTTCCAGGCTCAGGTGTGCTCCCACCCGACCTCGCAGGGAGATGCATTCCAGCAGCCTGGGACAAGACGCGGTCACAGCAGCAGGCTTTCCTGGGACAACCATTCAAAACGATTCACCGTGCCATCACACTATCGCATATTTCAAGCTCTGCAGCAGGCCCAGCAGTTTGCTACATCTTTCACTTGCTAACAAGCATTTGCCAACCAAGCCTCAGCATAAGCACGTGTCACAGACAGGTGACCATAAAAAAAAAGCACTCCTGAACACTACTACCACACCAACCTAGTCAGCAGCGACAAAACAGCACACAACGCTCTCACAGCTACTGAAAACTCAAGTCTTTCGCATAGCAAAGTACTGAAGATTGAATTAATCTCAATAAAAAAAATACTCAAAAATAGACTCTGTTGCACAGATTAAAATGTTTCCACTTGTCAAGACTTGTTTTAGAACTGTGACCATTTTGAATTCAGGGAAGGTTTTCCTGATAAAATTAAAAAAGCAGAAGTCGTTTTTCCACTTGGGAAGAGGTGCTGGGTAGAAGGAATGACCTTTGCTGTTGCCATTGACTGCTGTTGCATAATAATACTTCTTTCTGTTCTGCTGGTTTCAGATGCTTCCTGCCTACCCATTAAGTGATTTAACTGAGCAACCCACACAGTGTTACCTAGTGACTATGCAGTTAAGACTAACTGCAGGCCAAAATTGCCCACTGTTATTTTCTAGTTATGTTTTATTTCTTCTTTGGCAAAGGTAAAACTGAAGATGTACTTTAAAAAGATGTGACTTAAACTACTGGAGGCACTCCTCAGACTCAGGAGCTCAGGCAAGATAGAGGGAGACACCGATCCTCCCTCCAGTTATTCCAGAGCGAAAACTAAAGTATGCTCAGAGGGAGCCCTCACCTGTGCACAGACCACCTGAAAAGAAGGACCGTACACACCATCACTGTTAGCAGGACCACATGGAATTCACCCAAAGTCACACCACAGATCTGTAGCAGAGACTGGAACTGAAATGAAATCAGTTGAAATTGAAATGAAATCCAGTGCCAGAGGAAGGAGTGGGGGGGAGTGGGAGGCCTACAGAAGCGTGAGGCCAAAGGGGGACAGGAGGAGGCCAGAGGGGGAGAGGGAGAAAAACAGAAGTGGGAGGCAAGAGGGAGGTTGGAGAGAGACAGCACACAAGGCCAGGGGGGACAGGGGAGAAAGAAGCAGAAGTCCAACGGGGAGAGCGCTCAGAGGGGGAAGTGGGAGGCCAGACAGGCGGAGGAGAGAAGGAGGAAAATAAAAAAGGGAATGTGATGGGAGAGATGGAGGCTGAGATTGAGAGAAAGGGGTGGGCTGAGGGGGAGACAGCAGGAGGCCAAGGGCCGAGGGGAGAGCACTGCACAAGGCCAGCAGGACGGGGTGGCCGGAGCGGGAGCAGGCGGCTGGCCAGCAGGACCGGGCGGCTGAAGGGGAAGGGGAGGCCAAGAGGGGGAGCGTGCCAGGCCAGGGGAAGATGGGGAGCCAGAGTGGGGAAGAGGGAGCCCCAAAGGAGAGAGGGGGAAGAGAATAAAAGAGTGGGAGGCCAAGGGGGAGGAAAACAGGGAGCCAGAGAGGAGAGGCAAATAAAGGAGTGGGAGAGGCTTCCCACCACCCCAACCAGTAGCTGCTTATAAGGGATGTGATCCTGTGTCCTTCTTCCCACCAGGAAGGGCAGTCACTTGGCCCGGCAGTTGAGCTGGTAAAGACCGTAAAACCAGCAGAAAATAAACTTTCTAAAAATTTAAGATAACAAAGAGTTCTCCACCTGTTTGGTTCCCAGAACTAGGCAGCAGAAGAGCTGGAGAAGGTTGGCAGCTGGCATGGGAAAGAGGTGGAAATGAACAAGATTTCTCCTACTGTTGGCAGCAAGCTACCAGATCATCAAACCATACCCTCTGTTCATGGACCTGCGGTACTCTACAGGCTGAGTCCTGCCTTACTGAAACCTGTGTACACTTACAGTCTTGTGACTTGCAGACTTGGAAACATTGTTGGCACTTCAGAAAGAGGACAGAAGAGGAAGAATTAAAAGGGACAGAAGTGGGAGCTTTGAAAACAAGCGCTAAGAGAAAGTTCACGGTTTAAGAGGCAGCAAGATGAAAGGCAAGAAATCAGGAGCATGTAAGTGGGAAAAAAGGAGAAGAAAGGTAATCCTGAAAAGGGAATAAAGCAAGCAGGATCTCAGAGTGAACAAAGTCACCAAGTTTATCAGAGAAGCTGCGGCCCAGAGACGTTACAATATTCCCTCTGAGAGCAGTTCTGGGCTGACAGAGGCAGCGTACTGATTTCTAAGAGGTGGGAAAAGGGTTGACAGATACAAAGGAAAAATTGAGAGGTGAAGGGAAGCATTAAGGGAAGAATAAAGTGGTCAGTTTTGGAAAGAAAGCAACTTAGGACAGGAAGTGGAAAGGAGAAGCAGCTTGAAGACAGTGAGCAACATCGAGCAGGTACCAGCAAAGGCCAGAAAGGGGAAAGGGTCAGGAGCTCCCTTTATTCTCATTGTGGCTGCATCAGTCCCTAAATAAAAATCAAAAGGAGAGCAAAGAGCACAGCTGACAAAGCCAGAGACACAGTTACAGGGAGAAGAAAGTCAACACAAAACGCAGCTTCCCTTATCAAGATGTCACATGAAAGAGCTAACTGAAGGAACAGTCCAGATACCACTGTGGTCAGAAGATTCCAATATAACCAACTCCTCTCTCCCATTCCTCAGTGTAATTCATCCCATAGCAATCCAGCAATAAGTAAGTCCCTGGTTACCTACTCTGTACCTCCTTCAACTGGCAGTTCTGCAGCAGATGGTAAGGACAGGCATATATTTGCTTATTGAGTACAGGAAACAAATCAAGAAGCTAAGCTATGCAGGCCTTTAAGCCCCTATTTTAAGGTACCAGTGACATTTTCAGTCTCGCGCATTATGGGATTACTGCTGAGATGAAGGCAGAGAAAGAGAGGAGGTTTAACATGGCTGTTCAGTCTCCAAATCCTAGATCAAGCTTTCCTGTGAATGCGGTACATCCCTTAGAGCCATGACTTGGTGCTTCAGATGCCAGCTTCCCCACAGCAGAAATTAACTTCACCCTCCCTCGCAGCAGTATCATCACCTCCTCCAAACTCACTCCCTAAGACCAGTGAAGATATGAATATTCTCTAACCTTTTCCTGCAACGACTGTAGGTGGACTGCCTGCATCACATCTGAAAGACTCTTACTTTCACAGTGCAGAGATTTTGGCTTTCTGAGGAGGATCTGGCATTTTTGAGTCACTGCTGCCTGTTAAAAAATGAAGTAGGAGATGAAGAACAGGTACCACACCACCCACAGCGATATGTCAGGTAGTGATGTGCAGTTGCTGCTCTGTGGTTTTGCAACCTACAATTCTGCAAATGTCCAAGCATTTCTGCACAGGGACTACTCTGAAGCCTTAAGATCTGGAATCCACTAGGTGAGATCTGGCTACGCAAATGAGTCAAGTTGACCACCTCCAGAAGCCCTTTATAAGCACACGAGTCATTCAACATTGATCAGGCAGCAGATTTCATGGCTACTAAAATGATGCTCTTTCTTTGTGTTTGTGATAAGGTTACTGCACTGGCAGAGGCTCCAAGGCAGGATATATACAAGTAAAACACCCACATTTCTATATTTTTGCCCATTCAAGCTCACTTTGATAAACTCAGTAGGCTCAATTTATAAAAGCAGCACATTTCCCCTGCTCCGAACCCAGATATGTTCTGCCAGAGGTCCTTTGTGAATGGTCAATTCTTGCTTTTCTTTACAGTAAGTAGTGACAACATTGTTAAGCTGGCATGAAAAGTCATATTTTGTCTACCAAAGTGAGTGGAATCACATCTAAGAGAAGTATCATCCTCTGAAACTCCTGTGCAAAGCTGGGTTTGAACAAGCACACTATGTATGCTACATTACTCAAGTGCCACTAAAAGTGCAAGCAATGCTCCCTTATTTTGCTGTCAAAGTTAAACGGACTGCAAACCAATGCTAGAGAAAAAACTAC
The DNA here is from genome assembly GCF_000708025.1 of Charadrius vociferus. Lineage (NCBI taxonomy): Eukaryota > Metazoa > Chordata > Aves > Charadriiformes > Charadriidae > Charadrius > Charadrius vociferus. The sequence continues at coordinate 197,164 of NW_009647692.1, forward strand.
GAGACTTTCCCCCATTTGATTATTTCTTGATCTTCCAAAGATGGAAAACAACCATTTAGTTCAACATTATATTTGCATCTTCTGAAACTATTGATGCTTTCATGTCTGTAAGCACTATGTCTCTGGGTGTATTTTGAGGGAATAATAAAAAAAAAAACCAAACTCTTCTGGGCAAAAACTTTGGGTTTGGCCTTAACATCACCATGGTGGGAGATGGTGGATTCGCCATCCCTGGAGGTGTTTAAAAAAAGGGCAGATGTGGTACTTGGGGACGACGTGGTTTAGAACTGGTTTTGTCAGGTTAGGTTAATGGTTGGACTTCACGATCTTAGAGGTCCCTTCCAACCTCAGCAATTCTATGGTGCCGTAAAGCTGTGCAAACACCAGGCGAGTTTCACACACAGACCAGCAGGCATTCGGTCCTAGCACACTTAGGCCTTCACCTTCAAAAGCAATAGGCTCTGTCCACAACTCAGAAGAAAACCACTTCTGCGGCAGCAAAAGGTTCCCCCTCTGTCTGCCCCCACCGCTCACACACACTGCGCCTGTGCCCCCCGCCGCGGGGCATCGGGGCTCTGCCGCCCCCAGACCGCCGCTCCGCATCGCTCGGGCTCCGCAGGAGGAGCGCAAACACGCGAACCCGCAAAAGGCGCAGGAGAGACGCATCTGCCTCTTCCCCTCGGCCCGTGCCCCCGACAAACGCGCCTTCGCCATTCCCAGGGGAGCCCACGGCTGCTGCGTCCCGCTCCCGTCCTCCCCAGCCGGCGGCAG
>NW_009647692.1:198850-234152 GCF_000708025.1 Charadrius vociferus
CTCGGCCCTCCCGGCAGTAGCACCCTGCGCACCGCTCCTGGGAGCGGTTGCTCTGGGTTTTAACAGCCGAAATCCTCCGGCTGTTGCCAAGTCCTGTGTCAGTGCAGTGGCTGAACTGCCGCAACGCTTTGCCTTCGAAGTCAGCGGTAGGCGAGGAGCTCAGTCTGCTGGGGGAGTCGGACGAGGGAGCTTTCAGGGCAAGACGCTGCCTCCCTCTTCGAGAGCCTCTGTAGCAGCATTTCTCTAACACCATCAAGGAAAAGAGTAGCCAGCCTCTCCAGATCTCCCAAGAATTGGGATAAACTCACTTTAAGAAACGTCTTAAATGGCAGCTCATCTTGTGGGAGCAATGGGAGGACGCAGACAGAGAGGCTGTAATTGCTTATATTTTGTTTACAGTATGTCAGAAGACCACCAAGTGAAGCGCAGTAAAGAGAAGTTTTGCCCAAGGAAGCATATAATTAAAGAGCTGAGCAAACACAATGCAACGAAGTCGTAAAGCAATTTTCAGGCTCTGTGCCAATACCAACTTAGTAGGTATCAAAATAAATACATGATTTGCTCTGGCTGTTGCTAAGCAGCTCATTCAACGAGCCACAGCAAATACCCTTGAAAACAGTGAGTTAAGTGGTTTTGTTTGAGGCTTAAGTGGAATAGCCACAACTACCACCAATTCTCACCCCCAGAGCCAGCTGCAAGTAAACGAACTATCGTTCACCTTCCCCCAGCTGTGGGTGACAGTGCTACATGCTGGAAAGTTTGGCCTTGAGCCACATTGCCTCTGCTGTTTCACTGGAAGTCCCCTTTAAAAGGTTTGACCACAGGATTGCTTTCCCAGAGATGCTACAGTGTCACTAAGGCACCAAATAAAGCAGTCCTAGAGAAAGGCTGTGGATGTATTCACAGGTCTGGTGGCAGTACTGGCTCAGGGGAAAATGACATATGTTAGCCAAACAAGGTATGTTTGGACAAACGTAGTGAGTTCCCTACTCTGTGCTCCTTCCTACTGTGAAAGTTGCAGTGCTTTCCAAACAGCTTCTGTCTTGCACAGATGTGACCTGCCACCATGACTTCTGGGAAGGCGCCGGTTGGTAATCAGTGGGATAAACCCACCTATTTTAATTTGATGTTAACTCATTACAAGTTGGAGTAGGAAACAGAACAAAAGACAGATGATGGGACTGAAACATAGTTTTAAAAGGTAGTTGAAAATGCAGGACTATCCACAGCTATCAAATATGTGACAAAACCATTTGCAGTTTATTGTAAGCGCTATCGTGACAACAGCATGCAGGGAAGTGATGGACAAACAGCAATTGTCTTCTCCCTGCTAGTCGCCAAGGGCAAATGTGCAGTAAGCTTTGCTTTCTGTTATGCCAGTGAAATATCTCTGAAATCTATGAAGTTGGCATGGACAAGGGCATGATTTAATTTCTTATTTCTAAACCTCATGCTGTCACCTGTGCAGAAGCCCAGCACAAGACTTATGCCTCACATCAGCATTATTTCAAGAAACCTACCTATACTGAAGGCAAGCAAGACCCCGTCAGTGATGCACATCCAAGAAAATGGACCAGACACTGATCTACTTGCACTGTAGCCCTCTGAAAAGTCTTCATCCTTCCCATATTTGCATTCAGCCTGGGCATGCAAAAGCATGAGAAATGAGAAGCTGTTCCTAGGCTGAGCTCACCCAATCCTAACTGCCATTAACCAGTTTCATAACGGTAACTGAAGTGAACCACAGTAACTTTTGAGAAGTCTTACACTACAGTCTCCATGTCAGCTACCATGTAGAAGACACACCAAAATAGATTCTTATAATCATCTGGACAGAACTTTGAATTAGAAGGTTTTCTAGTGCTTGAAAGAATTTTATTTCCAGGTAGGAAACAATGAGGGAGACTCCCATGAGACATTTACCTGTCTTAATATCTCTGTCCTTCATTAACTGCACTCAGTGTAATAGACCAAGATTAAAATGAAAGTGATTTCTTTTCCACGCTCCTCAAATCTTCATTGGGAGAGAAAGAGAACCTGCCTAGAATAGCTCTTCTATTTAGAGATGTGAAGGAGTTCACACAGACACAAACCAATGCACCATTTACATGAAATATCTGTACAATGTATCAAAAAACTGTTTTATCAATAAGATTTCTGCATACTATTATATTCTGGGTAAATACAAATACTGAACTAAGTCAATTCAGTCTCTTCCTTAAGCAGAAAACACAAGATGCAACAATTTAGGCATTAACATCTATACAGGATTCATGCTCTGCAAAGTGTTTTCCAAACCACCATATTCTATGCTCCAAAAAGATTTGGCTAATTTTGCTGGAAGAATAAATTTTCTTCTGAAATGCCTTGAGAATTTGAACCATACAGAGAACATGTACAATACTGTACTCAGAAATGTAAACATTAAGTTCCTCCCTCCTTCTTTGTCCTCTACCCCCTCTTGCTGACAGGGAAAACAAAGTACAAAGACCAGAGGCAGAAATGGACTCCAGGTGTACATTCCCCAAGCTCTGCCCACCATGCTCAGAGGTTCTTCATTAAACAGCTCCTTTCAACTTACATCACAAAGAGCAAATTTAATGCAATGATGGCACACTACAAGATATATCCCAAGCTACTATATTTGGATAATATAGCAGTAGGCAAAGGCTGGAACTTGGGTCAGGAGACACTACTACCGTATCAGTTTGATAGACACTGCTTTTTCTTGCCAGCCCAGCTATCTCTTCCCTGCACTCCTTTGCTCAGAGAAAGTAGACCCTGAATAACATGTAAGAGCAATCTTTGCCTTTAATCAAAGTTACATTACTGTCTCTTTGAAAACACACTTCAAAATCAGACTCTGACCGAGCCATCGAAAGAAGATTGGATTAGCGTTTGATACCAATTTGATAGGATTGTTTGTAATTTGAACACAAATGAGCACCACCAACAGGTCCCCCATCCATTGTTCAACAATTTTTAATGGAAATCATACCAGCAAACTATTGGAAGAATATGCTTTACAAAGCAGCTTTTTCATTTTCCCTGTCCCAGATTCTATCATCTAGGAGTCATTACAGATGTGCTGCCTCACCACCCACCATCCTCCCCCAAGGAGGCAGGAAGAAATTAGACCTTTGCACAGTAGCTCTGGATGTAAGAAAGCATAAGCTTTGTTGTCATTCACACACCACCACAATTATTCCAACACATATTCTTCCTTAACGTCTCTTTTGCGCCGGGCTAGATGCAGTGACTTTAAAAAAACCCAGGCTTTCCATTGGCATGGCTGCCCCAGCAGGCAGTTAACTGCAGCCTTTGAAGGCAGTGAGAACCACAATGTCTCCCTGGAGGGGGAAAGATTAATTTACGTTGTCCTTAATACCGAAAGCAGACAACTGCCAGCCCTTGACAACAAAAACCTCCAGAAATTTTTTCTTTCTCCTGAAGACTTGCAAAAGCTTCAGAGATTGTCACTAAATCTTTTTGGTACATAAAGGCACACAGTCTTTTTCATGCATTACAGAGGACATGTAGAACCTCTACAAGAGTCATAGCCAAATAATAATGTAAGAAAAATATACCAAGCCAGGCAATGGCCTGAGCTGGAATGCCTTTAAAGATATTTATGCATCCAAGTACCTGTTGAGAAAAGAGTATAAATAATAAATTCTGAACACATTTTGTTTTACTGGTGACCCACATTCTTTTCCTTACAATAGAGCAGAGAAACTCCTCTCAAGACAAAGCCTTTGTCAAAGGATGTTCCCCATCATTACTAGGCTTTCTGGTGTTGCAAGATGTCTAATTACAGACAACAAACCTTGTACAAAACATGGTTTGCATGCTAATTCATGCAGAAAAAGATCAACAAGGCCAAGTGCAAGGTCCTACATCTGGGTCAGGGCAATCCCAAGCACAAATACAGGCTTGGTGGGGTATAGCTGGAGAGCAGCCCTGAGGAGAAGGACCTGGGCGTGCTGATTGACCAGAAGCTCAGCATGAGCCAGCAATGTGCAATCGCAGCCCAGAAGGCCAATTGTATCCTGGGCTGCATCAAAAGAACTGTGGCCAGCAGGGCAAGGGAGGTGATTCTGCCCCCTACTCCACTCTCGTGAGACCCCACCTGGAGTACTGCGTCCAGCTCTGGAGTCCTCAACATAAGAAAGACATGGACCTGCTGGAGCGTGTCCAGAGGAGAGCCACAAGGATGATCCGAGGGCTGGAGCACCTCTCCTATGAGGAGAGGCTGAGAGACTTGGGGCTGCTCAGCCTGGAGAAGAGAAGGCTCCGGGGAGATCTTATTGCGGCCTTCCAGTCCCTAAAGGGGGCCTACAGGAGAGCTGGGGAAGGACTTTTTACTAGGGCATGTAGTGACAGGACGAGGGGGAATGGCTATAAACTGGAAGAGGGCAGGTTTAGATTAAACATTAGGAAGAAGTTTTTCACTTTAAGGGTGGTGAGGCACTGGAACAGGCTGCCCAGAGAGGTTGTTGAGGCCCCATCCCTGGAGGTGTTCAAGGCTAGGCTGGACGTGGCCTTGGGCAACCTGGTCTAGTTGGAGGTGTCTCTGCCCATGGCAGGGAGGTTGGAACTCGATGATCTTCAAGGTCCTTTCCAACCTAAACCATTCTATGATTCTAACACAACAGGCAGTGCCATGTGTTAGAGGCAATACAGAGCCACATGAGTATGGGAGCTCAGAGAATAATGCTATCAACTGACACTATTGCACCCCTGAAAACATCTGCCCACCTAATGACCCAAACCTGCTCAAACTGAGCAGGGAAAGTTGCTCTGGCTGTACACTTCAGGGCCTTGGCAGCAAAGCTGAAAGTTGGTTTATATCTCCAGGACTGAATTCAAGCCCAGCTTCCATTGAGTTGTGCTTGCTGACACTGGGTTCAATCTGGTTTAAGCAGCCTTCGGAGCCAAAACAGGAGACTGCTGAGGAAGTAAGGGAAATGAGAGGTCTGTCCTCTAGAGCCAACATTGTTTGTCCAAAGTCAGAAGATAATTGCTTGTTTCAAGAAGGAGTGATGCTGAGTGCAGTTCCATCAGGAGTTGTGAGACTTCAGTCATACAGCAGTGTGGCAGTCGAGCAAAGCAGTTGATGAGGAGGGTGCAGTGAAGGTCAGGAGAACCCTTTAGACTCAGTTGCTATATCCTCCTTGGAGTCACCATAGAATTTGAGAGGCAAGCCCTAAGGAGCAGACACCATATTGAGTCTGAGAAAACAGCAGGCAGTACAGCAGCTCACAGCCAAGTGTTGCACGTCAGCCACCCACTAGAAATGGGTTGCACTATGCTGTTTTACTTGGAAGGACTGAGAAATTCTCTGGCAGCAGATACACCTGCTTTGTGGCTGCTCGTGTCAGTGAAACAGCCAAAGAAACTGTCCAGGATCCAAGAATAAGCCTTGAGATGGCAACTCTTGGCAACATAACTACAAATAGTTTGAGAGGCCTCTCCACACTGTTTAGATGTCACCCACAGCCAAAATAAAGAAGAGACAGGCTATGTCAGACCCCAGTACTTTAGAGGAGAGCAGCATTCTGCCAAAAATCAAAGACAACAAAATCATAATCCACAGAGGCATAACAGAAGACAGCAATGGATGGGCAACTGGTCTCAACAAAGACTTTGTGGTACTCCCAACTACAGGGAATTATCTAGCAGGAAGGTCCGTGGCTTGGTGAGGAGGCTGTGATGTGCCAGGCTGCTGCTAGCTCTAGTTAATCCTGGGTACCAGAAGGGCCTCACACTGCTCTTATTACTGAGGTTGCACTGACTGACACCGGCATTACTCAGGTTTGCAGCTGAAGCTGGATGCGTGGCTGTAAAAAGTCCACAACAGACACAAGGCACCCAGACAAATGCCTGGCAATGAAAGTTTTCCTAACAACATCACAGGTCTTGGTCTGCAGAGAAGCAGGCTCTAACTCATAGCTGTCAATAGCTGCAGGAGCAAGAGCTGAGGGAAGCTCAGTCCTGAACCCATCAGCCCCCTCAACTGTTACTTCTTCATTGGCTCTGAACTGAAAGATGGTCTTTCCTCCTGCCTCAAGTCTTCCCAATAGCCAGAGCCATCCAATTAAAGGTCTATCAGAGCAGGAGCAGACTTGTCCTGATCAGTAATGTCAGGGCTGAGGCCTTCTTAAATGCAGGCAAGGAAAAATAATACCAGCTGTTTTAACTCCAGTGATCTCCAGTATTGGTAGCTACATGAGGAGGAAGGCACAAGGTATAAAAACAGATGGAAAGAAAGTTGTTAAGAATTAAAATCACAGGAATGAAGCAGGATTTCGTAAGTAATTAATTTGCATCTAGTATTTGTTGCCACACTGCGGAATCACTACTTTAATCAAGACTGTTTTCCCTGCACTGTTTACAATTTAATAGAAGGGAGAGATTTGCTGAGCACAAGTCAAACAGCTTCCAGTTCCAGATGGGAGACAGAAATCCAGCTCAGAAAAGCTCCTGGGGTACAAATGAGAGCATATGGAAGATGTGCTCTGGACCGTACAGGAAAGTTCCCACATTCAAATGTGCCCATAGAGTCATGACTTTTTATACCTGGTAGTGCTGCAGAAAGAGTTACTTCGAAGAAGCAATCTTCTCTGTCCACTCTAAATACCACACGAAGTACAGTGATCTTCGCAATTTTCAGAAGACCAATTCCACAGATTAAAAAACCCCAAGTGTTCAGAAATTAATGAATCAAAACTTAAAGGAATAGTATGAAATTGTAGCAGCTGTAGATTTTTATGCTGTTACTTCAGAGCAATTGGGAGCTTTTTTGTCAAGTTTTGATGTGGGTAGGGGAGAAAGCTGGAAAAGGAGGGCAATGTCTTAATTTTCAAAATGTTAGAATACAGGTCACATTTGTCCAACTTTCCACTCAAAAATCAGGACAGGGCAGTGACAAAACAGCACATTGAGAGGGAAAGGAAGAAGCAGCAAGCTAACCCAAAGGTACAATTTTTATCTAGATTGCTGCAAACACACAGAAAAAGCTTAAGTTAATCAGTGTCTACTGATTAAAAACAAAAGCCAAAACCTGCCATGGCTACACACTGGTTTGCTCTTATGATGACCTTTCTGGTTGGGTATCTCATTCCTTCAATATAGAATAGCTCAGATTTTGTCCTGCCTTCCCATTCTGACCCACTGTTAAAGAATAATCCAGACTCTCCAGTCTCCAGTATTACTGATACTCACTTTGCTTTATTGAGCCCCTTCTGATTTTTCCATTAAAAAAAGAGGAAGACACTGATAAAATTAAGGGATCTCTCCATTTCAGGGCACAGGGCATCTATTCTTCCCATGTGGAAAAGTCTATCAGTTTCCCAATGTTATTTTTCATAAAGGCAGCCTGTTTTTTTCTGAAGTATTGTTATAGTCGCTTAAGGCGTTGCTAGGAAGCCTTCTTCCCAGAGCCTGATTGCTGGTCCATAGCAGAGCAGAATGTTAGGAAAGACCATCAGGAGGAAGGACTATGATAAATGCAAGAAGATTGGTTGATTAATATCAGCTTGATCCTAAATCCATCTTTTTTTACTAAATGAGGGACTGCGTATTTGAAAAAAAAAAACCACAACAAACAACTGGATACATTCAGGAGGACAAAAATTAAATGCTAAAGGAGTAATCAAACAGCACAGCTCTCTGGGTGCTTCAGACAGTAGGCTATTTTTAGTCATCTGTTTCCTAACTGAAATGCCGAGGGAGAGGGAGAGGCTGTGATACCAGGATTTTTAGAAGCATCTGTGAAGCATTCCTGTTCTGCAGTGCAGCAGCAGCTGTTTGTACAGACATAGCTGGCCCCGATTTCCACTGGCTGTCTGCGGCGCAGACCCATCTCAGCCAGCGCAACTGCTCATTCTGCTTCTGGGGGCGACACCGCAAAGTGGCCAAACTCTGCCACAGGTCCACAGCTCATCGCACCTGGCCAGGCTTGTGGACGGCTAACTGCGTGATGGCCAAACCTGCATGAGCCATGCTCACACGCCAGTCACACTGTGAGTGAGGTGAGGCAGAGCAGCCCAAGGAACCAGGGACGGGAGGGTAGCTGAAGTTGTAGCTACCCTGTTCAGCAAGACTGAGACTTTCACGCCATCCTTCCGTGCCACCCATACCGCTTTGACTGAAGTTAGACCTATCCTTGATAATTACGTGGCCATCACAGCTGAGAAGCTCAGAGTGGCACAGCTAGTCTGGCGTTAAATTGTCACTGTCAAGTACCAATAGCCATATAGCTGTGGTATCCAACAGCCATCAGTATAATGCAGAAGAGCAATTTAGTAATCCACGAGCGGAGACACCCTGAAGAGGTCAGTGCGTTCAAGGGGGTGAAATTCCATGCACCACCTCCCATCTTCCCACTGCTACTAATAACCTCTCGTTAGAGAAGTCTTCATGCTGATGTTAAATGTCACTCTACACCCTGTCTCAGACTAATTACTTACAGAACATTTTTTCTCGGTGGCACCCATGGCCCTCTTATTTATCCATACCATGTACGAGAAGGCAATAGAACCATCTGTGTAATGCATAGGGAGGAAAAATATGAAGCATGCAGAAACTCCTCTTGCAAGGCTGCCGTTCTCAAACTCCTTCACGACCCTTCAAGCTCAGCTACTCCAGGTTACAGTCAGCCTTTCCCTTTCTCTGATAAAGGGGATTTTGCTAATTTTTTGACATTGAGTCTTCATCCTGCAGCCACAGTGCCTGGTGAGTTGTCGAAGAACATTACTGGACTGCAGATATTTTTTCCCTTCTTCCTTGCCACAACCCAATTCATCCTACCTTTTGGTGCAAGCCAGGTGCATTAAGCAGACATTCATGGTTTTCAGATGTTTTGGGGAAGAGTCAACCTGGCAGCAAGGTTATAGTGGAGAGAGATTTGCCTCTTCCACTTTTTCTGCTTCTGCATAACCCACTGCCTAAAGGGTCAGTGTCACATTGCCCATGGGACCAAACATACACAGGGCAAAATAAATCCTTTGTGTCTTTCCCACAGCGTTGACACTCACTGATCCAGAGCGCTGCCCTGTCTGAGAGCGGGGGAAGGCCTCTGCTGGTCTTTGACTGGTAATGACGCTGGACCCCTTCGCAGGACCCACAAGGCACAACGTGTCACTGACTTTCACCCCAGCCCTGGGGAGTTCTGGCTGTGCCTGCAGGTAAAGTCCAAGCCTTTCAGAAAGAGGAAAAATGTGCTAGCTGCTGAAGTTTCTTTGATGGGCAGCCTTCATCTTAGACAGTTGGTTCTGTTTTGGACAGATTTCAGGACACTGGAAGAGCTTAAGGAGCTCTATGTATGGAATTGACCAGCTTGATCTCCCTTGAGCGTCTCAGTTTGGGTCCATTTGAACAATGCTATTTATGTTTCATTAATAGTGGGGACTTTTTGTTCTGTGCCTGCTCAAAAAAGGACAGAAACTGCTACAGTGAGTTAAAAAAAGAGGAAGAAGAAAAAAAAAAAAAAAGGAGAAAGAGTCAGCATGTGCATTTTAAGAGGTTTATTAATAACTAACACCGATGGTGCCACCTCCTGCTGATACAATCATTGTTAAGCATGTGCTCCTGAGGTGGTTAGAAATCCACACTGGAAGTCTTGACATTAGAAGCAACCAGTCTTTTCTTTCTTCCCCTTTTAAAGAAGTTAACTTATTCTCTGTCTCCTTCCTGCTCACCCAGTTCTGTTTGGCTGTTTTTTCCTCAGCCTGGATACGCAGACTGGTTGCAGAAGCAGGAGAGGAAAGTCAGAGGGATGGGTGTTGCAGGTCCGGGGGAAGGCAGCAGCCGCCTTACCTTTAGTTTAATTGGTGCTACTTAGTTTCATAATCAGAATGAGCTTCTTTTCCCAACTGAAAGACAACAGACAATTATAGAGAGCGTAACCTTTCATTTTAATTTCAGCCACATTTACAAATCTGAGACGAATGAAAGTTCCAGTGAAAACACCCTGACAGTGAACTTTCAGAGCTTTCATTCAGCTTCCGGCACTGGTGTAGCCCACAGAATTGGCAGTGTGAAGACCAGGTTCTTTGCAGATTGCCCCAAACTGAGGACCAAATCCTGACAACTTCTGAGCACTAAACTCCCAGGAGCTTGTCCCCTACCAAGACTTCACTGGAACAACTCAAGACCAACTCCTGAGACATGAACCTTCGTAACATTGCTATCCTCATGTTTGACACACAGAAGGAAAGGAAGAGCCAAAGATAAAAAAATTAAATCAGTGCAATAAATAGTGGGACTTGGATTCCCAAGAGAGGTTAAAGCCTGCAGAAGTTTGGGATTGCTTAATTTCTATCAGGCAGATGCAAGTAAGATGTCTCAAGCTTTTGTTCTGCTCATTAGAAGGCTGAGCAAAACTTCCCTGAAGACAAAGGAGGTGGTAGCAGAAAAAGAATTGCAATTTAATTTCAAAAAAAATCAACATTTTCTGCCCATGACTTCATCAACACTGATTGTTCTCTTGCTCTGCATTTGGTTTGATCAAGATAACTTCACTGACTACCACTTGCTCAGACAAGTGCATTACAGAATTTAGACTGCTGTAACTAAATGCTAACTGATTAGCACTGCTTTCATTTCCAACAGGAAGTAAACGTCAAAGGCATCTTGAATAGCTTGAGGTATATCTTTTCTATCAATATAAATCAACATCTAATGAACAACAACATGAAAAAGAAATCAGCCTAAGAGTTCGGACATGTTACCAGAAACATCCCGTTTTCCTTTCAGCTGTCAGCAGGTGGGACAGACTAATGAGACATTGGTTTTCCTTGTCAAGCTCACTACATTTTCCAGCCCCCTCCCTTTTTCATTGCACTTTGTCTCTTTTAAAATAATCTGCTCACATGGAGGAACACTACGTGGTATGTCAGGTATAAACAGCCAAGACATGGCAGGTGAGCTGAGCAGAGCACTAGACAGCAGTCCGTTCCGGGTACCCTCACAGGGTTTACTCCACAAAGAGCAGCCGGTGCCAGACCAGTGATGCCGAGTTGTTGATGGCCTCACAGCAGCCTTCAGCTGGGCCAGAAGATCAGCCTTCTGCTGCGTTAGCCCACAGACCCACTCAGCCCGAAGCTGCCACCACTGTGGCATGGAGGGCAGGGGATGGGGCAGACACCTTTCGTTACAGCCATGGCACTGTAAAACACCAGCCACAAAACAGCACTGCTCTGTCGCTGTTGTTGAATTTCCAGTTCAAACACAGGTGGTAGAGAGACCCTGTACCGTTACTAATCACACACAGCCCTCGCTGAAGGACTTCTGCGACTACAAGGGTAATGAAGGGCTGTTGACTGGTAGAGTGGGGAATCTATTGACAGCCATTTCACTCATAAAATGACCTAAGTCATAGCCTTTCCTTGCCTCCGAGCCTATTAAATCTTATTGTTGCTTAACCTCTGACACGTGCACAAACAGGAAGCCAAAACCTTTCTAAAAAGAGGCAATAGGACACCCACCCTTCCTCCCTCTCTCAGCTCCTGTCTAAATCTTCCACAAGTATTAAGCCCAATTTACAGTACACAGTGACCGGGCTGAGAAAAGCCAAAGGGCTCAGCAGGCAAGAGCATCCGTCAGCTTTCAGTCCTGCAGGTTTATTCCTCTACAGCAGAGTGCTGTTATACTCTGATCCTGCCCTTTGTGTAGGGGCTGCATCCACTCCCAACCATGTAGACTGACTCAAGGTCAGGTTTACGTAGTGGGGTTATGAGAAACAACACTGAAACAATCCTTAAGGGAACTAGACAAAGACACCAGTGATGTTCAGTCCCTACGGATTTTAGTGGAAGTCCAAAGGACTAGCAAGCGGTTCCAAAAGTCACCAGAGTCAGCCAGGTTCTGGCGCCACAGAGGGAAGTTTCAGGTACCAGTCAGAGGGTGGAGGACGAGTGCTTAATGCGTAAGGAAAGGTTATGATTCTCAGTATATACAAAGTGCCATTAAAAAAAATATCTGTATATCTAAGTCTTGAGAAAACGTTCCTCCCTGTATTAAACAGATCATGACTGAGAGCTACTGAGACATAACTCATTCTCCCTCATTACTCCCGTGCCCTCTTCCCCCATCTCTCGCACTAATCCAACGGTCTGGTGCGCCGCGTGTTCCCCGTGGGCAGTCTGCCCGCACCGACCTCCAGAGACCTGTCCTGCTCCAGAAACGAGCTCGGAACGGGGCCCAGTTGCACTCCTCCAGCGGGTGCTCGGCAGCTTTCCCGGCCCCAGACAGAGCCGCAGAGTATTCCTGCAACACCTTCTGCAAAGCGGGGCGGAAGCAGTGAGTGCGGCTCCGCACGGCCCCGCACAGCCCCGGGCTGTGGCTTTCCCACGCGGGTTACCTTCTCATGTGGGCTCAGACTGGTAACACCAGAGCCACTGCAGCCGTGGCCAGTCCAACCCAGCCGGCTCCTTTGCTCCCGCACAGGACCAGGGGCTCTTGCCTCCCACAGCCCCGAGATTGCTTCCTCCTGGCCCTGTGAGCCACCACCCACCGCACCAGCTCTCGGGCATCGCTCGCAGCATGTACCCCAGTTTGTCAGGGTGACCCCATCTCGTGTGCCTGCCTCTGGCACAGCTAGACTGAACATGCAAATCCCCTCTGAGGGAACATGGGGCAAAAGGAAAGCACTGACTACAACCTGGATGCTGTGGGACCATAGTCTCTTTTTTAAAGCTGGGATCTATAGCTAGATTTACACGTATATATGTGGTACAGTAGGAATTTGACTGAAGGAAAACTCATGTAGCTCATGAATTAGCTCTGAATTCAGCAATTTTTACACCCATGCCTACATAATTACTTTAAAAGTTATGCATGTCCAAAAACATCCCAGCAAATGAGGGGGCTGCTTAAAAGAACATTTAAAACCAAAAAGTAAATATATTAAAAATCAATCCTTGGAAAACACTGCTCAGCAGCAGTGACTGAGTTTATTCCGTGAAAAGAGACATCTTCCTACAGCAAAAAGAATAAAGAAAACAACCAGCAAAGAAAGACCTTGTTTCCACAAAATGAGTGGAAGCAAGGATTGAACTTTGAACACTGGGTTACGTTTCCTTCTGTGCAGGATAATGCCTGCAATTTACAATGAAATTGTTTGGCATTCCTTCCAGCCATTCTCAGTGAGGTATGTCAGCAGGCTGACTCTGCCAGATGGGGCTCTGTGCCACATCAGTACCGTGGCAGCAGCCAGGCATGTCCCTCGCTGCGCCAGGAGCTGTGCATCGCGGCCTCTGCTGTGCAAGAGACTACAAGCAGGCACAACACACAGGTGAAGCACAAGGAAACAGGTGATAAATGACCAGTTGAGACCACTGTCCTCCAGCCTGCTGCTTTTCACTCAGACCAGACTGCCGTCCTGAAACGTCAGTGCAAGCTAGTGCTTCCAGGATGCTGCAAGAGCGAATGTGGGGTCTTCTGAGGAAAAATGTACTTAAAAACTATTATGTTCTTCCAGGACATACCATGAGCAGATACGCTGAAGCAGATCTTCTATTTGGCTGATAATTGACTGATGTACATCATGAACAGAATCCCTTTTCCTATTGCTGGTGGATCAGTTCTCAAAAAAACCCAAACCAAAAACCCACCTCTTTTTCCTAGTGGAAGAAAGTAGTCCATAGAGAAGCAAGATGTGCAGAAAGTTGGCCTCCAGTAGTAACGTGGAGACAAAGCAAGACAAAGAGAAGAAAGGAGCTCAGTTATGCTCTTACATTGACATTAATGGAAGTTGAATTAGGTCCAGCATTAGTAGAGAGAAGTAGCTCTCCAAAGCACTGGTAGAGCAAACACTGTTGCCATAACTACCTCACTCCCAGAAGCACGCCGGTTTAAATTCTACAGTTAAATATTTACAGAGTAGATTGGATGTTTGCAGGAGGTGCTCAGAGAATGCGAATGTGCAGTTCTGTCTTCAGGGTCCTCACGGAGGATTTCCAGAGTGACCCCTCTCTCCCCGTGCCATCGCACCCTCCGCACCCGGTTACCTCTGCGGGAGGAGCACGGCTGCCCCAGGAGGGGGGACAAGCCAGAGCAGAGGTACCGATGGCACAGGCTGGGAAGTGACCACACCAGCAGGACACAGACCCACAGCACCTGCGCATGGCAGGACGGTGACAGTCACAGGTCCCACCGACAGCCCCGGCATCACCACGCAAGGCGACGAGTCGCAGCCATGGTCAAGTGAGTCTGGATGAGCGGGGGGACATGGGTGTACCTGTGGCACAGCTTCGCCAAGGACCAAGGACTGGCCTGGCTACGAGGGAGGCTTGTGGCCACGGGCAGAGGTCCCAGTCAGGCTAGTTAGGGCAATTAGTGCCTCTTGGTGCACCCACCATATGGCACTGCCCTCACACTAAATGGCTCTGACATACTTCTACCAGATACCACCTACATCACTACGAACCCCTCTGTAAACTTTAATTCTACTTCAGCTATACATAACTGAAACAATTTATATTTGTCGGAGTTGTCCACATGTCTCTAGAACCACTGAATTCTTTCATCTTGTTTTTGCTTCATCCTTCTCACAGCTCTGACATTGAAGAAACCTGCACATAAAGAATCAAGAAAAAAACAGGCCTGCAAAGATCTTGCAATGAAACCTAGTCCAGATCCATGGAAGTGGATCCTCTGCAATACCAGCTAGAACAGTATGTTTTGGATATCTAACCTGTTCCTAAAGACGTTCAGCAATGAGAAACAGCACAGTCTCCAAGAAAATGTATTCTTCACTATCTATACCATTAAAATATGAAACTGTTTCTGGTACGCCCCTGTGATTTAGTAGGGACTCAAATGCATGACAGTGCTTTAAATAAGTGCATAGGCAGTTAATGTGGCTCATTAGATGTATGTTTAACAATTGCAGTGGTATTATGGCTGCACTTTTCAGCCCCATACACAGTTTCTATCAACACACTGTGACAAGAGTTGCGCACATGCATAACATTTATCCAGCTTGATGCTGATTTGTCCCTTAGGAACAATGACATACAGAGTCACTTTAAGATTAATCCCTACAATTACAAAATTTTTCAGGGTAGAAACTTCACAACTGTCTACCTTGCATGTGTAAACAATGCATTACAAAATCCTTCAGATAAGTTCCTTCGGAAGACTGAAGAGTGTGAAGTCAAGGATCCCACCTAAAGCCTTCACTCTCCTCACATTTCTGTTCCAAGAAGGCACCCAAATGACACAAATTGCTCATCCAGCATAAAAGTTCACTTTGGCACCATCAGTCAGAGGACACAATTCACAACACCATGGGATTTAAGTGTGTTTACTTCAACAGATGACCATGTTATTTCAAGGCATATGGTAGTCTGACTCTTGTAATGTTGTCGGGTACTCCCCTGCGTGTCGGGTGCTGACTATTCCAAATGGTTTCAGATGGAATTTTTCTTACATTAAAACTATGTTCAGTCCCAAGAAAAAGTGTTGTTTATTAAAAAATAAAACATCTTGAAAATACTTTCACAAGCATATATACACGTACATAGAGGCACTCTGGCTTTAATCTTTTGGACTTAAAACCAGGGTTATCTCTATAATGATAGAAGTGTTTAGTGTTTTAAATTACAGAAATCATACATCAGCAGTAACATTTACATCCTTACATTTGGTGTAAATTACAAGACAAACAAAACAGTAAACCAGGCTTCAATAAAAACAGAACTAATTTAAAAATGGGTGTTCTAATTAAAGGAAATATAAATAATCTCAGAAGGTTAAAAATTATTCTGTTATGGGATGAACGCTATTGGAGAAAAGAGATTTGTCAAAGGCAACCGACTGTCATATTGTTTTTCGGGTTACCTCAAGGGTCAAATTTGCATTTCCCTAGAATACTACCATAAATAATTGTTACTCATTGCTTGCTCCAGACATAACCCAAACCAGTACATTGATTAATTGAAATGAACTAGTTAATTTATTATTGTGGAAATGCCAGTTGTTAATTTATTTTCTTGTTCTTGAGGTCAATGGGATTCTTAAGAGTAAAGAATGTGGGGTTGGATCACTAAATGCTTATAAAATTATAATATTTTAGACTAGTTTAAGAAAAAAAGGGAGAAAATCTCCATCATATGCTTCTCTTGAAAGGTGTCATTTGTCTGTGCATAATGTACTAGCGATAATCAGAAACCAACAGAGGAGGTACTCCATTAGAAGTGGATTGGAAGAGTCCCATCAGGCTGTTGGCCTGTGAGTACAGCCAATGCTGCATCCAAATCTAGTTAATGCTGCGCCACGAGAATCCTTCCTTTGGGTAGCCACATCCCCAAAAGAACTAATCCTAGTGTGTTCACTAAGCATGGTGGTCAGACAACATCTTTCTTACATGACACTGAAAGCCCTGAACAGCAAACCAAACAGCTCTTACTCTGGACTGTTCCATCTTGGCTTTAGAAATAGAAGTAATGCTTCATTCTTCCAACACGACTATCAGATACGTTCAGTGCATTTTGCAGACAAGAATAAACCAAAGCCCATAGCTCCCTTCCCTGAGGTAAGTCCGATCCTCTCCATTTTAAAGCAGAAAATTGAGGCACAGTACAGCTGAGTCCGTGCTACTGCTTGAGCCCAGTCCTCCTCCCAGTATTTTATTCTAGTAAGATCACACAGAAAAATGCATGAAGTAACACAGGTATACAAATGGATTGGTATTCCTATCAAATTATATAACCT
Source organism: Charadrius vociferus (assembly GCF_000708025.1). Classification (NCBI taxonomy): domain Eukaryota; kingdom Metazoa; phylum Chordata; class Aves; order Charadriiformes; family Charadriidae; genus Charadrius; species Charadrius vociferus. Next base: position 215,570 of record NW_009647692.1, read on the forward strand.
TTACCAGCAACAGTTTACTTCATTCTATTCAAACAATGGCTAAAAAAAGTCCTGATAAATGCAGTGTAATAAAGTCTGAAAGGAAAACATGATAATGGTTTTATAAAAACCCAAGATGAATCCTTGAGGGACTTAATTCATTTGCTGAACAGAATCTCACAGACTTTAACAAAAACACATGAAAAATAAGATCATCTGTTAAGACTGTTAGACTGAGGCTGATGTTGCATTTGATAATGGGGCAGATTTGAAATCATTTACTGCGCTGGCTGCAAGAACTCTGACGTGAATACAGCTTCTGCATAATCTTCACAAACATCCTGCAGCTCTGCTGCCACATCACATAGGGCTTCTTCTGTTAGTTGCTCTGCAAGACTGAGGGGGAGGGAGGGAAATAAAGAAAAGGAAAAGGTTCAGAATGTCAGATTTCAAATTCCAGTCATTCATTCCATTGATATCAGTGCTCTGATTTTAAATGCAAATACTCGTGTTTTTTCATTCTTTCTACTGCTTAGCCCAAGAAAAGATGTGGTATGTGTTCTGATGTGAGTTGTATAAGATATCAGAAATTCTTTCCTCAGTCTGGTTCATAGCAAAGGCCATACTTGAGGCTTAAAAGTGTTGAGAGATCTTAGTTGCTTCCTTTTTTGAAACTCTTAGATGATAGAAATCCTGCTTTGGGAATAAGAGTTAACATACTATGGTGCTCATCCAAAGGCCATTGAAGCAACTGAGAAGGTTCTTAATGGTTTTAGTTGCCACTGAATCAGGCCTTACTGAGAGCAATAGTTGAAAGAAAAGCGAGACGAGAACTTTCAGTTTTCAGTGATCTCTGAACCACTGCAGATGGTACAGAGGGAAAAACTATTTTAGTGTAAGAACACAATTGTTTACTGGCCTCTTGAAAACATCTCATCTAATTAGTCTTTCTAAGACTTTTTGAGCATAGAACGGGAGAGTTTCTTTTAAACATTGTGTGATACTGTTTTATATAAAAGATTTATAATGCCCTCTGGTGGTAAGAATAAGTCAATGACGCATGCTGGATATCAGACTGCATTTGTAGTTTGATTTCAGGTAACAACATGTATCAGGCAAATGGCAGCAGTGAGTTCAGCTGTCAGGAGAGATTCACTGCCATTTAATCCACCTGCCAATCCCAAGAAGGTGCTGGTCCTTGAACTATCCGGCCTCACGCTAATTATAAAAAGGAGTACAGCTCAGAAGGCAGAATGACAACGCATACTTTGGTCGTTTAGTTCAGTAGATTCAAATACAGTGGTCTAACCGCAGTTACTGAAACATTTGCCTACTTATCCACAGTTGGGCAAACCATCAACACACATGAGTAACTTCATGCATGCAAATCATGTTAAATATTGCAGGACCTGCTCCTGGAAACACTGATGCAGACACCAAATGTTACTCAAATGAGCTGTGTCGCTGATTGCGATGCTGCTACATTAAAAATGTGTGCAGAAGTTTGAAAACTCTTGGCAATTAAGCCCGATGTCCAGTCTGCCAATATAATTATGGCAAACCATTCCATCTACAACCACTGAAGTTAGATTTTGTAGTTCTTTCTTAATAATACAGAGTTGTCTTCTTTCATTTCTCTCCTCCCATAGTCAGAAGCCTTCTCATTTCCACTATGCAGGGAATTAACATCCCCTCTGCGCCAACTGATGTTGTGCCCGTATTTCTTTTGTTCTGAAAGAACAAGACTAGCAAGGTTCAAGTTCAGCCTGTATTTCCATGTCTTTTTTGGGCTGGGACTTTACAAGACCAATAGGTGATTTCTGAAATATATATGTACACACACATATTGAAAATGATTTCTAGGCAATTGTAGGCAATCACTCAAGAAAAGTGCAAGGAAATGATAACCAGTGGTATAATTTAGCTGTTACTGAGCAATCAAAACACTTACTGAAGCTTCGGTGCAAGGGAGGGTATTTCAGCTTACACTGCCCTGCTTGCTTAGCAGACACTAGGCGTGATAGGCAATTTTTCTTTGCCAGGAAGTGAACAGCAGAGAGACTGTTACTGAGTGCTTCTTCACCTCTCCTATTTGTACTAAGGGATAGTAAGCCACCTATGTCACACTTTCCACAGTGAACTCCATGAAGCATGAAGATATCTGGAAGAGGAAGCACTGAAATCTGCGCTAAGGCCAGTGGTCTCTTTTTAAAGAATATCTACTGTTGTTCTATGAAACATTAACTTCATGATCCCTCACCACAAAGATTAAAATTTGCACAGTTATTTACAGTGCTTTATTTCATTTTCACTCAGAAAACAAAAAAGTTAATTTTGTTTTCCTTCAATTTACCTCTTGATGATAGTCTTCTGAAAATAATTTAAGTTACCCTGTATTTCGCACAGTTGTTTTTGTGGTAACACCATAGAAAGATGTGAAAAATAATCACTTTTCTGGGACACTCTGCTCCCATACCGTTTTGCTTTATCCAACCACCTTAAAAATCCATGAACACCAAGTCCCAGTAGAGGAACAGCTGACTGCTTCTGGCTTTCAATTTGGAATTTAAATAGTCCCCTCCCCACTCCTTTCCTGAATAAGGACAGAAAAAAAACTGTTAATCAGCTTCAAAAACACAAAGATAGTTCATATACCTCTCAGCAATCTGCCATGGATTGAAAGTGCCTATCGCCTCATGGGAAATAAGCTTCAAGTGATGCTGGTATCTGCTGTTATAGTCCAAGATGCTCTGGAGCATATGCTTTGGCACAGAGAGAGACACACAGCGCTCTTTATGTAGAGAATTCCAAGTCAAGGGCTGCAGAATGTCATTTCCAGTCTGCAATTTCTCCTCTGCTTCTTTCTTTTCATCGCTATCACTGGAAATATAAAACAGTCGTTAAGCCAGAACTAGATTTTTAAGTACCTTTTCGAAGGATCAGAAAATCTCTTCAAATAGTAACTGCAATTTTCTGTAATGAAGCCACTATAATGAAGACACACAGCTCATATGCACCACAGTTTAGTGTAGTGCCAAATTTTCTACTTACTTGCCATCAAAAAGTTTTTCACATACAATGCCCATTTCTGTCTCTGTGCATCCGATTAATTTGGTTATCTGAATTGGATGAGGAGATGTAGGTCTTTTAGCTATTGATGCAATTTGTTGTTCTAGAAGGAAGAAAATAACATTTAAAATTCTTTCTTCAGAAGAGAAAAACTACGTTTACTGCAGGTAAGTCCCCACAAAGACTTTTGCTTCTTTTAAGGGGAAGTCATTCAGATAAGTATTGAAGGTGACAAGCCCCTAAAATGTAAATTCAATATAGGATTTCGAAGAGGTCAGTGTATTAAAGCTAAGCATTTTAGAAATCCTACCTTTAGTATTAATAGTTTGTTCTGTCAGTGGATACTTCTAGAGGAGAGATAGAAAATGCCACTCTAAAACTAGCGTAGTCTATTAAGCTTGGCAGTAAATCCAAGATGTGGAAAAAAAATCCAACAAGATTTGGGCTAAGTCTTCACCAGTCTTACTGTGAAATTTTCCAACTGGTGTAAAACAACACAGTTCCATTAAAATCAGTATGTGATCAGACATTCCGCTTGGAAAATCAGTGCAGCTTCACTGTTGTACTCAATCAAACAGTAGGATAATGTACAGAGCAGGGGGATGTCAAAAACAACAAGCAAAAGCCTTCCTTATTAGCACGCCACTGTGGCAAACAATATTAAAGTACGTACACTTATGTACGGGAAACATCAAACTATTGTTTGGAATGCTACCTTTCATTAGTGAACAGTTTCCTACTAATATTACTTAGGTCCCTCTCAATTAAAAATTCAATCTGATGTGAGAAGTTAGTTATATCTTTCATCTGAAGGATTTTAGATTCTTTCTTTTATTTTCTATACAATAAAAACAAGCAGGAAAAATGTGATAAATGTGAACTGGAAGCAATCCAAACTGTTGGTTTTTTTCAAGGATTAAATACTTTTTGCTGAAGCACATTAGGTAATGAATTCTGTACAGAAAAATCCAGAGTTTCTGAGGCTATAAAAGTTAAACTTTCATGTATGCTGCAAGATCTAAAAACAACATCATTTGAAAGGAATAAGGAAAGAGAAAAATCTTCTAAGCTTAAGTAATTTAATATTACCTTCTGTGTACTGCCAGAAAAACCTTAAACTGTCATGGATTCACTGCCACGCTAATATTTACTTAACATTTACTCTTGGACTCTAAGCTGTTTAAACTGATAGTTTATTAAAACAAAGGAAAGAAAATGGGCGAAGCAAACTAGAAGATAAATATCGGCTTGCTCCTGCCCAAGTAAATCAACAGCAGGAACAAACTGAGATTGTTTCACTATACCTTACCTCAGCCTGTGAACTCTTAAGAATAGTTTTGAGTTCAGCAGCATGAAAATGATCACTACTAAGTAATTAATGGTGTTTCAAAGGAATCAAGTCAAATGAGAACACACTAAATACTCTTTTCAAGATTAAGATTTACAGATTTGCCAGTGCCTTTCTCAAAACTGAAGACAGGCAGTCATGAAGAGCTTAACAAGAAAAAGAGTGACTCAGAGGACCTCAGACTTAGAAAGTAAACTAGCTGTCTTCTGGAGTAAATTCAAGTAGCTTACAGATGAATTTGAGTGTATATACTCATGGAATATCATCTTCACTGCACAAAAATCATTACACACATTTTGGCAGAAAAGAAAATATCTAAGCTAAGGAATGACAAATGCCTAGAAAAGGGAAGACATTCAAACTTAACATTTGATGACTGGAAGTATTGTTAAAGATTCCTATCCTTCAGCTATTCTGCAGTAGCAGTGCTTTCCATCCAAATGCAGCCCAAATAAAGGCAAGTAGAATATCACAGCCTGTGATCAGAAGGATCAGAAGAGAACCTTCCTCTTTAAAATACTGATTTTAGAACTAGATTTTAGAAACAGTCCTCTGAAAGGAGTAAAAAATGTGTCTGGATGGTGCTATTTGATCACACATAATCCAATGATTTTGATTTCAAAACATCTGAATTTAAAGATACAGATTACAGGAAAATCAAGTTGTGTTAAAAAGACACTTACCAACTTTGTCTTCCTGGGCCCAGAACTCGGAATCACTGTACACAATCTTGGTGAATCTCCTGCGTACAGCCTCTTGGTATCTCTGGTTTTGAACATAAAAAATTAATCAATCAACACATAGTTATCAGTTCAGCTGCACCGGTCATGTCCCAGTGGGAAAGCAGGTCATGATCCTCCTTGGCCAAAGTAGGCTTATTTTGCCTCGTTAACGTAACACAGGAAAGGGGCAGGGGGGTGAAATCACAGATTATCATCTCGTTCAAAACGTCACACTTGAAGACTCAGCTAGGTGCCAGTACCGTGGCAGTTCCTCCCAGTTCAGATCAACAGCAGTTCTCCAAAGATGGACAGGCCCCGGCGCTGCTCCTGCCTTACCAAAGGTGAATTCACACCTGTGCTTATCATACGGGTAAGGACACTGCACACTTAAGCTTCACGCTTCCAACTTATGAGTAGATCTCTAGAAGGAAATGGCACTGAACTCAGCAGTTCTAAGTTATGATAAATTTCACTGAACAGGAATGTTGAAATGGGACAAACCAAAAACTATGGAAAAGCTGGTCAATGAAATTTTTTTAAGAAAGCAATATATGAGAAAGTTCAAGTCAAGTAAATGATAACCTCATGAATATTTACACTAAAGATGGGTAAATGAGGGCACAGATAACCATGTATTTGCCTGACTTCCCCACGTTGCTCTGTAAAATATTTTAGATTGCCAGAGCATATTTCCTTGAGATGCACATGCTACTAGAATACTAGGATTCTGTATCACCAAAAAATGAAAAAAAAAAAAAATTAAATCCTTAAATATTCAAACACTTTCCAATCTGTGAGACAATCAACTTAATTGCCATACTGGTCCTCCCATTCATATATGATGATCTAAGCCACAGCCTGGAGGTGGGAAGCATACACAGCTCTACCGACTCTAAAGCTAGCAATAAAAACATTAGGGCAAACATTCCTCTGCTATTCTTACACTACGTTTTGCGGGAAGTGCAAACCCCTTCGAAGTCTTTCATTTCCTACACTGATCCAGTCAGACTTTGCTTCATTTAAGAATGTAGATACTTACAGATATTGCAATTTATGGACAGTAAGCAAGAAATTGGCACTAATGAGTCTAACCAAGAAAGATCTTACTTCAATTTCTTCCATTCTTTGCAACATTGACTCCAGACTATGCATGTCAGCCATGGGCAGAGCCTCAGTTTGCAGTCTCTCATGCTGCTCCATACTCCACAGTTCCTGAGCAGTATCTTCCAAAAGATCATCCAATAGCTTTTCACTCAGAATATCTGCATTTGCTGCAGCCTGCTACTTAAAAAAAACAAACAAAAAAACCCCTAAAATAACACAAACAAAAAAACACACAGCCAATGCAAGAAAGAAAGAAAAAAAACCCCAAAAACTAATTTGGGAAAGAATGTTTACAAATCAAACTTTTCTTACAGCAGCTCATGGAAATAATCCAATTGTCATTTCGACTTTTCCCTTCAATGAAAATCCAAATAGATTCATGTTTTCCTTCCACCCACACAATAAAACAATAATGTTCCTACCAAAAAAATCAATGAATATGGAAAAAGCTTGCTACACAGCTATGTTCCCAACTTGAAGACAAAACTGTCACAGGTTCAGGGATCACCCAGGAATTCAAGAAAGTGAAGTGAAGGCCCTCATCTTACAAACCACTACACATACATACATTTAATTTATCATAGAGAAACACTCTCACGGCAGCTCCAGATGGTAATGAGTAAATAAATACGATCCAGGCCACAGGTTTCAGTTGTGCCCAGTTTTACCAATTAGCCATGGTATGATATCACTATTCATTTACCTGTGTTATTTTATATGAAAACATTTTTTTCCCCAAGCAACTTCATGCATTTAAGGTGACATCAAGCCAAAAAATATACAAAAGAGATGATGTTAGAAAGAGCTTTCTCATTGTTTCATACTGTACATGGTTACAAAACAATACTTTAGAAGGCCCACGTGCCCATACAATGATGCTGTTTTAAAGATGTGTCTTATGTAAGCTGAAATTGTCAAGTTTGGGAAATCAGTACTACTCTTCTAGATGCATTCTGCTATATGGCAAAGATAAAAATTTGTCTTAAACGTCAAACAACTTTACTCTGTAACATACAGATAGAATATACCTTCTCAGCTGCATGAGTTAAAAGGTGGTTTATAAATAAAGAATCCTTCAAATGACAGTTTGCTTCCAAGGAGAGATTGGTCTTATAAATAAAAAGTAAATCCTCTCACAATAACTAGGCTTTCTGTGTTATTAGTCAGTATTATTACTAGTCCAAATTTATTTAGTCATTAAATATGGTATTAGAAGAATTATTAAAATAATCTCACCAAGTCCAGTCATGTTCAGCATGGAACTGTTATGACCATTCAAAAACAACTTAAAAATGCATCTACTTGAGAAGACGCTAACAACAAAAAAATTTATCGCAGCTTTGCCAAACTTCGTTACAATAATTCAAGACCCACATATTGAAATGGAAATATACTCTCCAAAAGTCCAAAACTGTGTTGACTACATAAATATGACTTGCATTAAGTTGAAAATAAACCACGTGTTGCCCCTTTATAAATGTTTTACAGCTCTAAAGGCATCCTTCAAACAGGGGCATGAGCTTGACTGTACTACCTGTGTTCCATCTAATCGAGGTTCTAAGTGCTCCCATACTGCCTTCTCAACTTTGTCTGTGTACTGCGTTGGAGAAGCACTTTGTGACCTACACAAAAAAGAACAAATGACAATGCCATTCTGAAACTTGGTATAACAACAACAATATAAAAAACCCAAACACATAAATGTACTTTCGGGGGGACTGGTGGGAGTGGGGAGAAGACCATATCATATCTGACACCATTAACTAGCTTTCAAAGTAAGTCATTACCTTAACTTATGTATTTTTTTCACTTCTCCTCTGCTAAGGTCAGTTAGGTCCTTCACTCTTCTTGAAGTTGCTGCTTCAAGCCATGCTAGTCTTCAAAAATAACACAGTGACACAGACGGTTAGAAAATGCACATTATAACAACTGAAGGATGAAACCATGTGATTCTGAGCATTAGTTTAGAAAACTTTAGAGAGAAAATTGACACTGACTGTAAGACCGTATAAACCAGGAAATTCTGTTGAGAATCAGGGATCTTCAGTTATGTTTCTGTTACTGGCAAACGGGCAGTTCATGGCTATCTAATACACCATCCGGTAGCAAGCTGTGCGGTGCCACTTGCCTTCACGTTCTGACAGGCAGGCCAAATCCATCCCATTTACCACTACAGATACAGCAGCATTTCCCCAGGAACGCAGGGTAAAGACGGGTTCCACCCGACTGTGAACATACCGCTTCGGTGAAGCAGGCGGAGATGCGGGGTTTGGAGGCACGCGGGGTGCTCTGCTCTCCTTAACAAGTCGTTTGTTCTGTTTTAGCTGGAACGCTATAGTTGTCTCTTGAAATCGGGCACGCTTTCCTGGAGGCTGTACCCGTGTTGATTTTAGAGATTTCAGTATTCCCTTAAAATTAACACAATCGTATTAAAAACACATATTCCAGTTGTTGAATTTTTAAAGTATTTTGCATTCTGCTTCAGAACTGGTCTTGAAGTCCTGCCTGCTGGCTTTGTTGCACAGTTGAGCTACATGGAGGTTTTACAACTGATTTAAAGGGAATTACAACTGTGCCTGAAGAGAACATACCCTTAATCCTGCAACTATTATTTTTGCAAACAGTTCCAATCTTTCCAACGTTGCTCTTCATGGGGCAAAACTTCTTTTGAAACGTTCAGAATTAGACTCTATGTTAACTCTTAATAAATCCAAATACAAGATTTCCAAAGTAACATTTTATTGAGCCATGAAACTATAATATTGCCATATTTGTATCTGCTACAGGGACACGTAGACTAGTCCCCTCAGTATGAATCACTGAAATGCTTAACCTTCCTGCTCACAATCCTCACCGACAGGTATGGGAAGAAGTAACGGTTACAGATGCATACACCTGTTACTGTATCACATCTGATTTTTCAAGCTGAAGGTGATACTCTGAGGAAGGGAAAAAAAAGCATTTAATAAAAAACCCTAACTATTTGCAAAATTTAGCACTCTGAAGTATTCTGTTAAGAACTCATTTGTTTGCATTACAGAAGCCTCTTGCTGGTTGCAAGAAAGACCTACCAGAAACCAGAACTTGTGTTGTGAAGTTTTATAATTTCTGTAATCAATGAAGTAAATCTGCCTAACTTATATCATCCTACTAACACAAGCATTAGCTCCACATTACTGCTGAGTGCATTTTTCACAACAGAGGAGAACAAAGAAGAGGAAAATATTGCAGCTTCAATTTCAAGTTGAAAAAAAAAACCACTAATTTTGAACATGAAACTAGTTTTGGTGCAAGTTTTCCATGCTAATTCTGTTATTGATTGTTTCTAGTTGTACAGTGCGTTTCCAAGGAACAATAACACTACTTTCAAAAAACATCCGATAAAATAGTCAAAACCACTAGGAATAATGTAGGCAGATGACATGGTTTATCTGCCTAAGTCTCCTAGCTCAGAATAAAAAAAATGTGAAGAACTGCAAAGCTTGATAGTGTCTTACATTACATAACAAATCCCAGAGAGAAGCAGAAGAAAGCATAAATACTTTTATCACTCCCATACCTGTGATTTTGCAGGTAATAACATGCCTTTCTTCTTAAAAGGGCCACTTTCAAGGGTGGGATCTTTTTTCACAGCTCTAGCTCTCACCAATGCATCTATGCTTCCTTGTAAAGCGGCACTTCTCTCTCGAGTAGGTGGGTCATCTTCTTCTCGGAATTTATTGTGCAATATATGAGCACAACTGTTTACCTTCTGAACTGCTGAAATATTTGCAACATGTCAATGTTTATCTGTATCAAAAATAATAAATAAACTTTCAACTGTAAGGTGAAAGGGGCAAGAATCCTCTTTATTTCTACATTTGATACTTCTGTTATGCTAGGTATATCTAATAATGAACTTTTAAGCTCCATCATAATTAAAAAAAATCAAATAAAAAAAGAAAAAAACCTCTTGTCTTTCCTAACAAGTATTAAATAAATTGTCTTTCTTACACTGTTTCAATGGATAGGAGATTTTGAATTTTGTATGCATATACATACAGACATTTGAAAGTACACGTATATATGAAAACCATGCAAAAGCTTTTCGGTAGTAATTGCCATATGAGGTCTAGGCAGTGATAACAAAACAGTCTTTTTTTAGGCAGCAAGACACATGGAAACCATTAGATGCTTGTCCATACACTGTCTCTCTGGACTGTCAAAGATGAATTAATCTCACAGAATTCTCCTCTCCCTTACCTAGAGGTAGAAAGGAATAATTACTATTCTATTAAAAAATGGTATGAGAAAGGCACTCCAAAGAAGAAAAGCAATTAATATAGGTTATATAATAATGCAATAAGCTCCAATGGCTTTCACAAGGTGTCAAAATACTTCAGATGGTAAATTGATCTCACACCACCTTGAGAAAGAATAAAGCCCATTTCCTTTCATATATGAAGTAAAAGAACAAGAAAGCAAACCAATTTCCAACAGTTGCATGGCAAGCTGGTTTTGAAAAATACCAAAGTCTTCAGCTTAACTATCAGTTAACGTGTCTCTAGGTACTGAAACTGCGATTACTGGCGCAGAAGACATTAACATTAACGAACTGGCAAGAATAAAACCCAGTCACCCCTCTCAAAAGCAGAGAAACTGCACAAAGCAAGGAAATTCTGAGCCAAGGCTTCAGTATATCTTTTCTCTGTAAACCGTTAAACAACAATAGCTTTGTTGGAGTTCTACTAACACTCAGCGACTTTGCATTCCAAAATAGCGTATTTATACAGTATTATCTAGGTAGATATTTGGAAATATTCTGTATGCACCATTAAGGTCAACTTGTAAACTGCCATTTAGGTGTACGCTGCAGAAACACAATCCAAGTGTAGCATGGTAAAAGAAATGGACAAAAATAGGAAGAACATGATGATAATAATAATAATATAGTAATAAAGGGGCATATAAACCTGCAGGTCTATCATCTCAGGGGAACAGCTGAAAAAATAATGCACAACAAGGCTGTGTGAATCTGATAACTCCATATGGGCTGTTATACAATTCTGACCAACAATACGTAACATGCTACAAAACTGAACTGCAGATAGTAAGTTACCTAATAAAAATGTATTTAATAATTCAAAATACAAACCAGTCAAGAGACTCCTGGCAGCTGGAGGTTTTCTATGTTCTTGTCCACGCTGTCCCTTTAAGATGCGAGATTTGTTTTCTCCTTTTGGAGATGTAAGCTGCTTTCTGGCTGGAAATGTCTCAGTGTTCCTTGGAGATTTGCCCTGAGATGCTGAAATACATTTCTTCACTTTTTTGGGTGTTTGTTTCTTTCCCAGCAATGAATCCAGATCCTGCACAAAATATTTAGAATATTAATTACTCTCTCAGTAAACCTGATGTAAGCATGAGAAGCAAATTCAAGAGATTCTTAGCTGGAACTTTTTTGGTGTGGTTTTGTTTTTGACGTTTGTTTTATTCCCAATAGCTTGTTCATGCAGAAGCTTCTTCATAATATTAACTTAAATCTTAACAGAAAAGGCTTGCATTTTTGTGTTTACAATTGACTTCATCAAATTATCTGCTTACAGTATGTACAAAAACAAATAGGCACAAAGCCTACAGACAGAAAATGCCCACATGACTACGGTAAGACAGATAGACACTTCTTCCAATGCTAAGTCCAGACTTAAATAATTCTACCTCCTTTCTTGTTCCCAGGCAGTTAGCACTGCTACTGTTCTCATAAGGAGAACAATAAAAATAAAAACACAGCTCATACAGTTAGAACAATATTTTAAGGAAAATAAAATATCTTACGGCTATTGTATCAGTTGCTTTTATTCAAATTAATTAAATACTGGTTTCGCAATAGTTCAGGTTACATCGGTTCTTACTTAAAAAAAAAAATCTTGTAGGTAGGAACTGCAGTAGGAAATGTGAATCAGAACTTGGATTCCATTATGTGAACCACAATTTTTAAGACATCAGATACCACTAACAAAAGCCATTTGAAGGGGATAGAGCTTAGGTAACTCGTGTAGCTACAACTTTATCTTCTATCTGGACAATCCTGCACCCACCACCACGTGTGAGGCTCAGATGCTCATCACTAATCCTGACAGCTAAAGCATGCATTGCAAAACAACAAACAGGCAACTTGCACCAATGTAGAAAATGCAATTCTGTCAGTCCCGAAAATGGCAAACAAATCAGAAGCTGGTGCTTTGTTACCGCTATCACTACCAGCCTTCATTCTACTGGAGAGCCAGTAAAGACAGGAACTGCATCAACAAGAACAGCAGCAGGTAGCTTCTGTGTTTAGGATGCAACTCTATTTTAGACCACCATTATTTAGGAACATTAGAAACACATTTATACATTAGAAAATATGGCCTTTAAAAAAAACCCAAACCAACAGTAAGTTATTCGGCCATTTTATGAACACACAATATAGTTTGCAGTCTTATATTTCACAACATCTTTTCTGCCTTAGCAAAAACAAAATGTATTTTCCTACCTCAACCTGCAGCAAAATATCTATGATAATGTCAGAAATGGAAGAATCCACTTCTAGTTTGGCAGAACAGAGAGAGAGTTGTCGAATGAGGCTGCCCAGTTCCTTGTAGTGAGTAGGAATCTGCTGCTCTGTTTGATCTGTAAACTGACTGGCAAATGCCTGCAAGGCTCGTACAGCTCCTCTGTGTGCTGCTGCCAACCTGGATACTGCTCGAGACTGGAAAATGAAAAATAAATGCTTTAACAGCTACAGTTTCTATGAATACTGATACTATTCAAAGAATTGTTGCCAAAATTTCATGGAGAAACACTCAGGCTTGGGATAATTCTGATGGATATGAGGCCATTTGTGAGACAGAACAAAACAGGCATTTAAGTAATCTACTAAAGGTACTACACAACAGTACTCATATCAACTATCATGCTAGCTTCAGATAAAATAGCCAGGTGTTATGGTTTGAGAAACCCATAACAATTTATTGTTGTTGAGACGATTATTCTCTCACCCGATGAGCCCTCCCTACCTGGGAAGGGGAATCAGGAAAAACAAGGAAACACAAGGGTTGAAATATAAATAGATTTAATAGGATAAGACTACATAATTAACACTAATAACGCTAAAGAACCAGTATTGATCCCAATATCAATATAAAACACACAAGGATTATACTCAGCCCATTCTAGCAGTAGAAGCTGTGCACTCCCAGCAGAGGACAGCAAATGTGGGACACTGACAACGCTGCAGCAAAGGGAAGGGCTCAGGGCTCCGGCACTGGGACGAGGAGTTCTCAGGATGGCAGCCATCACGGGAGAGAGAGAGAGAACTTTGCAGCAAACTTTCTAATTTATACTGAATGTGATGTTTATGGTATGAATTAACCCTGTTGGCCGGCTTGGGTCAAGTGCCTGGGTCTCGCTCCTCATACCCGCACCTGGTGAGCTCGAAAACACGGAGACCTTGAAACCCACACACCATAACTGGATGTAAAGTAAATATTTTCACAAATTCAGACACTAGAGTCTTCTAAAAGTGCAGTCTTCCCAAGTATTAGAAGAGAAATTAGTCCTGTGTCACTCAAACCAGGACACCTGGTTATAACATATTCTGATGTTTCCGCTACCACTGCCAACAGAGTACTGTAGTCATGTGCTTGATCCTAATGGGCAACAATTGCACAAACATAAACAAGCTCCAGTTTTTCTTACAGAAGAAAACACAAGAGATGGAAAAGCACAAGGGGACAACGGGACGATAGTGGCCAAACAGTCGGCATGGTCTCAGTACTACCTTTCTGAAAGATGCTGGGCAGAGAAGAAAATCAGAAAGGAGGCTGATAAGACTGAGTGACATCAACAGAAGTTAAAAAAGGTAGTCAAGAGCAGAACACTGTTATTCAGAAAAGGAGCCGGAGTGAAGAAGGAATTAGAAGCCACATAAAAGCAGAAGACAAACAGTCTTCCTCTCCAGTTTGCTGTAGACAGGTAAGAAGTGAAGAGGGAAGCAGCAAAGGCAGTATCAGACCAAGTGAAACATATTTCTCTGAGAATGAGACGAAACGTGCAAGACACAAAGAAAATCTCCCTTCTGGAGAGGGATCAGGTGTACCCCAGACCATCACACTCAATCAGCTAGAAAACTTTCTGTCACTAAGTTACTCACAGCCTGAAGGATAGTTACATCTTACCTTTTTAGTATGTTTGACTTTATGAGGACTCAGCTTCTCTAAATCATCTTGAATTTCTTTTACCTGTTTATCAAGAAAGGAGGGGGAGAGAGAAAAGTCAGTCAGAATTAGCTCCATGTCTATAAATGAACAATTAATCTTCACCGTAATGTTTGAGTGAAAGTCCAAATTTTCCAACAGTGGTGCTCATCTCTGTCCTGTCATGAGCGAAATTAGTGACACCATTCAGATGTAAACTAGAATGCCATGGAAGTTCAGAGATAACCCAAGCAAATTTCTCTTGTTTCAGTTCATTTCTATGAAATGCATCACAATAAACTAGCTACTCTACACCCCAATTTAAAATGCTGGTTCCTACCTGTTGCTGGAGTACATACAGCATCCGAGCTGACCGTGCAGCTTGTTTCTGTCTCCTCAGGCAAACTCGTTCCTCTTCATCAGGATCTAAAATTTCTCTCTCTCTCCCTAAAAAGCAGAAAATGTAAAGTTTTATGTCTTAATTTAACCTGTGAAAATCCCAATTAAGCCATGACAATAAACGTAATTTAGTAATAAGCCTCTTTCATGCAGAACCAATACACAATGCATCATATATTTTGCAGGGCTCCCTCGAGCAGTAATACAAAGTATTTATTTTAACTCTACATCATGTTGCTATTTAGAATTTGACTAAACTTTCTTATACAATATAGCTTATTAGTTACAGCTTACAAAATCATGTGTGACTCCTTCACTTTGGGACAAAGTTGCAGGTAAAGCACTCAAAGTTAGGAACAGTTAAACCTCCGGCTAGTCAGTACAGAAGAACCAAGGCAGGGTACGCAGGGGCTGGCCGGGATGGAGTTAGTTTTCTTCACGCTCACCCGTACGGTGCTGTTTTGGATTTATGACTGAAAGTGCTGACAACACACCAGTGTTTTGGTTATCGCTGAGCAATACTTGCACAGCACTAAACTTTCTCTTTTTTCAACTATGCCCTACCAGTTCGTAGGCTGGGCACGTGCAAGAAGCTGGGAGGGGACACAGCCAGGACAGCTGACCCCAACTGACCCAAGGGATATTCCATGGCATGCTCAGCAATAAAAAATTGATTTTTTCTGGGGAAAGGTAGCCATTGCTTACAGATCAGCTGGGCATTGGGTCTACTTGGGGAAGGTAGTGAGTGATTGCTTCTGCATCACTTATTTTTTTTTCTTTCTTCTTCCTCTTTCCTTCCCTTACTAAACTATCCTTATCTCAACCCGCAAGTTTTCTTGCTTTTATTCTTTCTATTCTCTCCCGTGTCCTGCCGTGGGGAAAATGAGCACAAGCGTGTGGCACTTCGCTGCCAACCAGGGTCAGCCCACAACACAGTGTCAGAAAGCACATTAATCGTGCTACTGCACAGCCACGGTTAGGTGAGTCAGACTTACTTGTGAAATGAAATTTTACCAGCTGTTGCCCCCCTTCTCATCACTGACAAGAATGTGGTCAATTATGATACTGTTTTTTGCAGGTTGAAAATCTAGTCAATACGCCTACAGACACCAAGAGTTTTTCACCCACGTTATTAACAGCCTACCACTAATTTACTGTCATTGCAGGTTGTATTGGAACTCACCACAAACTCTCAGAGATATTAAACCCTGCTATTACTTAAACTGGCTAGCCATTACACCTTTTTTCTACTTTTGAAAAAAGTAGATGGTTCTCAAAAATCCAGAACTAAAAACGGATGCTAATCCAAGCCAAAAAATAACAGAAAGAAAAACAAATCAGCAAACTACTGTACATTTATGTAACATAGTTATTGTTCAGTCTTACACCTTTTTTAGTCAGTTCTTCAATTTTCTGGACATAGCTCCTCAATTCTTTTTGCAGACGTCGGACTTCCTGTGTATTTTTATCTTCTTTTTTGTTTACATTTGGCTTGGGGTCTGGTCCTGTGCCATGGGTGGGTGAAGAGTCCAAAACAGCTGGTATTAGCTTTCCCTCCTTTGGTGTGTAAAGATAAACTTTAGCGCCAGAGGTGGTAGTCTCCACTTTGGAAGGCTGACTGAGTTTCTGCTGATATTTCAAGTGAGTTTGAGACTTCAGTGCATTTTTATTTTCTGGACTTTCAAATACTTCAGTCTTCTGCTGTTGTGGCTTCTGGGCCAACAGTGGTTTATTGACAGCTTCTCCAAACACTTGCTGTTTCACTTGCTCTTCAAGATGTCTTCGTTTGATGTCCCTTTTGGCTAGCTGAATAGCCAATTTTAGTCTCTCTTCAGATATCACTGAAAACATGCCAGAGCTTCTTATGCTGGGGTCCCCACTTCCAGGTAGGTCTCTCCGATCATTGGATGCCTTCAGTTTTTCTATTGTAATTGGACGGGGGTTAGAGAATCTGAGAGCCAAGTTCTCTGGAACTGCAGGAACATTTCTATTAAACTGGAGCTGTTCCAAAGTGTAAAAAAAAGCTGATGTTACACATAACACTCTACACAGGTGATGTCCCTCTAGTGTATAACAGTAAGGAAAATGGATCTTTTGTCATGACACATGCAAGACAAATGCCAGTATCCAAAATCATTTTGACCTATGCATTTAGATCATCTTGTAAATAACATTATGCACTTATCTGCAACTTAGGGTGCGCACCTTAGGGAGGGTACACACATTGAAAAAACTGCTCCAAAGGGACTGGGCAATGGACAATGAACGCCCTTTTAATGATTTTTTTTAAGAGTTCTGACAATGAAATTAATGAGTTATAACAACAACTAAAATTAGTAATATAAGTGGGTATGATTATATCATACTGATTTAGTACGGCAGTACTAAATTTGCAAAGGTAACAGAAAGAGAAACGATGAAGGAGATGCATGATGAAGGAGAAATGGAAAGCTGAAACATGGTCCAGAATAAAGTTTCTAGGTTCTGTTTCCATGCAGTAAAGTAAGCGGTTAAGATAGCGTACTGGTTTAGACTGGGATAGAGTGACATTTTTTCACGGTAGCTGGTATGGTGCTACGCTTTGGATTGGTGCTGGAAACAGTGTTGACAGAACAGGGATGTTTTCGTTACTGCTGAGCAGCCCCTGCACAGCGTCGCGGCCTTTCTGCTCCTCACAGCGCCGGCAATGGGCTGGGGGGGACACAGCCGGGACAGCCGACCCCAACTGACCATACGTGTGACATCGTGCTCAGTGTATAAACTGACCACAGGGCTGTTCCATACCATCTGAGGTCATGCTCAGTGTATGAAGCTGTGATGAAGAAGAGGAAGGGGGAAACATTTGGAGTTATGGTGTTTGTCTTGCCCAAGTCACCATCACACGCGATGGAGATGCAGAAATGGCTGAACACCTGGGCTGATGGGATGCGGTGAATGAATTTCTTATTTCGCTTTGCTTGCCTGTGTGAGTGGAGTGAGCAAACGGCGGTGTGCTTAGCTGCCTACTGCGATTAAACCAAAACAGACGGGTAAATAATATTTACAGATGTAGTTTCTGATCTATATCCTTACAAAATGGCAGTGTCAAGATTATGTATGGCAGCATCGTGAAAGCAAGCGTGAAGATTTGGCATGCATTAGGGGGCTAACTCAACAAGTGGGTCATAATCACCTTTTTGTAACGATCACAAATGAAAACAAATTCAGCATTGCTGCAGAAGTCAAATAATACCTGTGTTTGTAAAGCCTTTGGTTCATTCCTGTGTAGCTGGGTAGTGAATGCAAATGCAGCATCAGACATGGTCAGCTGGCCTGGTCCCACCACATCAGATTGATGCTGACAATCCAGTTATTTGTCCTTTGTCTACAATCACAGCTATGAACATAAGAATCATCAAACATTATTTCTGCCTCTCAAAAGCAATCCCAGGCCTGACGTGAACAACAGAGAACCTGAGGAGGCATGCAGAAATGGGAAATGTATCATGTGTACTCAGGCTGTACGCAAAATGGAGAGCACCATCCTGACACCTAAGACAAAATTCACAGTTTATATCCTTCTTTTACACACACACACCCCTACCCCGGAGAGCTGAGGAGCACCACTACAGACTACGAGGCTCACGCTATGTGCCATAAGATCTCATCAGAGCTTTTATAGCTATTACTGAGCCAAAAGGGCAATAGTGTACCGCAACGGAGAGAATGGAGCACAGAGCAGCGGCAGCGCTCGGGGCAGCGCTCGGGGC
>NW_009647692.1:235165-241391 GCF_000708025.1 Charadrius vociferus
CCACCTTCGCCGTTCTGCTAGCCGCGCTCCACCGAACGGCGCGTAACGTAACGCGTTGTTCAGCAGAAGCCCATCGGAGAATTCGATGAGAATCTCGGGAGCAGCCAGTTCACCTCCGCTCTGTTCGTGAGGAGGCAGAAGTGCCCCACCGGTGCCTGGCAGGAGAGGGTGAAGGCAGTTCCTCTGAAAACACTGCACTGAACTTGCTAGATCATAGATGCCAGAGTGCACACGGCAACTGCTTATGCTGTTCTGATGGGCCTTCATACAGACAGGGGCCAATGATTAATTTTCTTATTCTTCAAAGCAGAAATTGCCCTTTGCTCAAAGAGCAGTGCTTTCAGCATTGAGCCTGTAAACTCTGCAAAGCCTGTGGATAACCAGCTGAAACAAAATACAGATCTTTACCAGAAGCAGACAAAATATTAATTCGCTGCCTTGCTGATCAAAGTAGGCCCATGTGATTCTGTAGCACAGTAAAAGTATTAACTACTAATAGATCTTAACAATTACTCTCTAGCTGAACCAGTTGTGAGGAAGGAACTTCATAACATGCCTGACGAGTCTGTATTCATCTACTGCCTAGTCGGAGACAGAGCCTAGTAAGTTACTGTTTTAATGACAACAATGGATATAACTTTGCTATTAGTGGACTGGCGGTTAACTAACCTGTTGGAACAAATAACTGAACTGTCCTTTTCTGCAAGGAATTAAATTTTTTTTTTTTTTTTGAGTTTTGTGGTCTACACCAGTCCTAATGGGAACTATCTGCATGCTTGTTCTGAGAAGTGGGTTGGGAAGGCATGAGGCAAAGACCTTTGAATCATCCTTTCAAAGGAATTTTAACAGGCTAACTTCAAACTGCAGCTCTGCGAGCTGTGCTTAACCCCTTCTTTCTGAACAGCTGGAAAGATCCCAACAATGAATTCAGGAAGAATCTGAAACTAACAGGAGTGCCTACACTACTTAAATACGGAACAGTAAGTGATTTATTATATATTCTGGATCTACAGGCATTCAAATGGGAAACTGGCAGGAGCTCATGGCTGTAAATGAATGTCGTGCGTGTTTTTTGATACCCTCTCGTTTAAAACGAGCAGACTATTAGGAACAGCTCTCCTGCTCCCACCCATGCACTCTTCCTGGCTCAAAGAGAGAACCACCCTGCTTTCTGTATAATGTTGCCTATAGTAAACATATATTAAAGAAAATATGTACACTTAGCATGTAGTGGTTGAGGGGTAGAGAAAATTCTTAGCAACATATTGTTAGCTTCCTGACTTGCAGCTCCTCAAATTTTAAAAAATCCAAATGCTGAATTACAGCAGTGAAACAAGGTTATGTGCAGTATACTCTTAGTTCAAACAGACTACAGCTCAAATTTCAACTTGTGCATGCTATTTAAATTAGCAGTTACTCTCTTAGAAGCACCTCTTCCAAGGCCAGAAAACCCTCAGGAATTTCTCAATTATTCTTACCTTGCTTGCTCCGCCCCACATCCCACCCTCCCCAGAAAAACAATTGCTGGGATATGGCTAACGTTAGTACGTACAAAGCTGTAGTCTAGAACAGGTTTTTGAATTGCCCTTAAAACATCTTAACTTTTCTTTCAGCCTCAGAAGCTGGTTGAAGAAGAATGTTTTAAAGCAGAGCTTGTGCGTATGTTGTTTACTGAAGACTAAATCCTCCAGCAGTCAATCATTTACGAAGCTGTTCATCTCAAGTTATTTCCAGTGTCCTTCCAAGGAATCCTTAACCTTTTTTAGAATTTCCATGGTTAATTACTTCAGACCAGTCAAGATAAATGTCATTAAATTCTAGGTCCAAACTTTCTGCTAAAATCCTGCAACAAAAAACTGTACCTTTCCTCTCATGTTCAAATAAACTTGAGTTTGCAAACAGTCTCTTTTCAAAGGAGCTGTGCTCATGTTACACACAGAGAGCAGCCTATAATTACTACAGGGTTAAGGCTTAACTCCTAAGTTATATACCTTTAATAGTGACTAAGGGGGGTGGGGTGGGAAAAACAAAGAAACATGCTATTCTTCCTAAATCTGACTTTACATAGCCACTGAAGGTGTTAAGATAAATTTTCAGTGCCAGAGATGTTTAATGGCTTATCTGTTCAGTCTGAGTATGATAAGCTGAAGGCTGACAGTCCTGGTGTCACTGATCACGTTAAGGGTTAACAGTTGCAGTACCTGCTCCTACAAGAATACGAAATACACCATGAATGCAGCATGAATACAATATAAAAAAAGTAAGAAAATTAAATCCCTGAGAGCAGCCAAGATCTGTGTTCTTACAATAAAAAACATGCAGGAATAAATGGCAAATTCTTCGCCAATACTGCAAGTGTTTACACCCTTTTTTGTAACACAAATTGTTTTCACTGCATGTACTATAGAGAAGCCTAAGAGCAGCCACTGTTTCACTGGCAGAAAACCAAAATTAAAGCAAGCTGACTTTAATGGAATAGGTACAGCTACAGCCTATTTCCTTCTGTTGAGTATCTGCAAAGTTTATTACTTATCTCTGCTCCATTGCTGCAGTCCTTGTCTTGTCCCACTTTGATTTCTAGCTCTAAAACATGCTGTAAGGAGAACTCTGAGACCCCCAGCAACAATGACTACCAGGTAAACAAATGACAAGTAATAGCTCAGCTTGGTTTCAAGGCAAAAATCCACAATTTAGATTTTGTACAGTATCATCACTTCAACTTTACTCATCCTGCAGTTGTAAAAAGTAGTGCATGAGGGAGTTCTTAGCCATGCTTTGAGACATGTTGTTATTCTCCAGGGAAACTGCCTCCTAAGAATGGACTTCTGAGCTACACTTTTGGGTTAAATACTTAAATGTCAGTGCCCTCAAAACTATGTTTTGTTTTCACAATCAAGAGGAATCAGTAACTACAATAAGTAATGTTCTTACAAAACTGTGCATGCTACAAAATAAAATTGCTGAAGTAGGTGTTAAAAGTTGACAAAAGAAAACAAACCCAGTCACTTGATAAATCAAAAATTCAATGTACACATACCCAGAGCCAAACTCACAGAAGCATTCATTCCTCTCTTGTAAATACTTTAACTAACACAAAGTACACCTTATCATCACTCTTCCAAGTGTTTTTCATTTTACAGAGGTGTTGTTCTGTTGCTGCTGCTCTGCAAGTGCTTGCTGGAGGCGCATCCTTTTCCGTGAATAGTGCTGCCAGTGAAGAATCTGTTGCTCATCAATAAATTTAGCACACTGAGCATTTACCAGTTCTTTGCGGAAATGTTCATATTGGAGCAGCTCTAACATATGCAAACATTGAGGATACCTGGATTAAAAATAAACATACTTTAGTACCGGTACACTAAAACAGGAGTCCCCAGTAATTCTGTGGTTCGTTATTTTAGTTTTATCATGTATATGCTTTACTCAAGTATTAAGCCACTTAAGACTGTAGGTATTCCACACACCGTAATTTAATAACTTCAGGCTAGGAAACCAGGAGTCCTATAACAGTTTATAAACGGATATACATGCTTGCTTAGAGTAGCTTCTCTAATGGCTAGATTTTACTAAAATACATAACAATGACCATATCTGTTTCCAGAGCTCATTTAAAGAACATAATCAAGAACTTTTCTCCCAAAATTTGAAGGATTTTGCACACTCACAAAAATGCAAAGTCATCCTTTGTTTCATGTAAGCATTAACAATGCAAAATCACTTTTAAAATGTACTTACTGGGCCTAACTGAAGTAGTTCTGTACCATAATGTTCAATAGTTTTATTTTGAACAAATGGTAAAGTAAAGATCCAGGCTGCAAAAGGAAGATCCCATGCACAACTCATGAAAGACAAGTTTTATAATTTTGTCTATTCTTGCTACATCTGGACTGTTTGGAACAGGAAAATTTATATTGCATTTAAACACAGGTAAGGTTACAGGCAGAAATCAAATACTGACATGCTGCTGTACAGTACATAACACAAGGTAAATATGAAATCATCAAAATGCAGAAACCTTACTTTTAACTTAACACTTACTTCAGGTATTTTGCATATTCAGGTTCTTTCCAATAAAGTAAATATTTAAGATAGTTTACAAAAGCTTTGTCTTTGAAGTAGCCTCTTTGTGCAAGAACTGAAATAAAATGACAAATAAGGAATTGTCAGTTACAGATGTGTGAAAAAAATCTGCCAAACTTGAAGAATATGTATTCACAAAACTATATGAAGAGGCACTTTAGCCAAAACTTTATCATGACAATAAAATTTTGACAATTCAAAATAAAAAAAAAAAAACCACACAGGGAAAATACATTTTATGTCAACATACTAGGCATAATAAACTAGTCTAATCTCTATTATGGTAGGTGTCTTCCATACAACAGCAAGGAAGAGAACAGCTTTTTGGAACAGAAAATTTTGACTAGCATCAAAATTGGCAGGAAATTGAAGAAAATTCAGTATAGCACCTGAAACTATTATTAATATTAGTAAACTTCAGATAAAGGAATACTGTTAACTTGACATTACGGTTTAACCACAGACCTGAACTTCTTTTTTTTTCTCCACCAGACAGATGCATATTTTTTTCATTTCAACCAATAAAACATTTTGCAATTTATAACCCCCACCTGTTAAAAATCTAGAAATATTATTTACAGACTACCTTTATTCTGTGAAAGACCCGTTCCCTTTTATTTGTTTAGCGCTCTCTCCCTGTCTAACATTACCAGTAATAATAAACACCATTAAACTATATTCATTGCTCCAGATCCTGATATTTGCTTTCAAGTACTCACAGTTGAGGTAATTTGGATTTGCTAGACATTGAACAAACTCTAACTCCAGCTGGAATCGAAGTCGATTTCCTGTATCATCTGATAACATGAGAAAAACAGTAAGAATTGGACCCACACAACAGATTTGAAAGTAATTTTCTCAGTTTGAGCCATACTAATAGAGAGAACGTGTTTTAACAGGAGGAAAAGCAGTAACGCCCCATAATAAATATGGATTCATTTAGCAAAGCCTCCATTACATGAATCAGTGTTGGGCTTGCATTAATAAACACGCCGGTTTCTTTTAACAGCCAAGCAAGTGCAAGGAATGGAGGAATGCCCATGGGCACTTTAAGTTTAGAGTCAAGGAAAAGGGAAGAGCAAGAAGCCTGGAATATTTGTACAGGGAAAACTAAGAAGGTAAGAACCGGGAACTGCCGACAGCCCACTGAAATCCTAGTTGGATGTATTTTTAAAAGTAGTGCAAGGCAGCATTTATTTTTTTTTTTTTTTGCAGAAAGGTACCTTGATATAGTATGGGGTCTAGAGCACAAGTCTTATGAGGAGCGGCTGAGGGAACTGGGGTTGTTTAGTCTGTAGGAGGCTGAGGGGAGCCCTTGCCGCTCTCTCCAACTACCTGAAAGGAGGGTGTAGCAAGGGTGGGTGTGTGTGTGTGTGTGTCAGTCTCTGCTCCTAAGTAACAAGCGATAGGATAAGAGGAAATGGCCTCAGGTTGCATCAGGGGAGGTTTAGGATGGGTATTAGGAAAAATTGCTTCACCAGAAGGGTTGTCGAACATTGAAACAGGCTGCCCAGGGAAGTGGAGGAGTCGCCATCCCTGGAGGGGTTTAAAAGATGTGTAGACGTGGTGCTGAGGGACATGGTTTAGTGGCGGTTTTAGCAGCGTTAGGTTGATGGTTGGACTCTATGATCTTAAGGGTCGCTTCCAACCTAAATGATTCTACGACAGTACACTAGTGAGAATACTGCAATGTTCTCACAGTACAGTGTACACCAATCACGAGCGCTATACCACTGGGGTTGATACAGGATCCAGTGCTGTAAGTGATCCTGGCAGGAAAAAAAAATCCATGTAAATGATGATTCTATATTTAAAATTATTTTTTTACAAACTACTGGGCAGTCATTTTTTTAATCTCTTTAAATAGCCCACACTGCCTTTAGTTCTTTTAATTTTTGTAGCATTAACAAGGACTAAATAAAATACTTCAAGTGGGAGTAATTATTTATTTAATACTTATAAAACTTACGACATAAAAATTAGGTGATAGTAATTTGATAGATTCTCTTTATCATTATATTTTAGTGACCGGTCCCTAATCCCTTAGTGACTCCATCTCACACCTCAGACCATTTCCATACCACGGCACTTCCAAGGCCACGTCCTTAAAACAGTAAGAAACTGGAGCAGAGAATAAAAGAGCGGT
>NW_009647692.1:242399-249388 GCF_000708025.1 Charadrius vociferus
CTCACGGTGAAGGGAGTTCCTCGTGGAAATTCTCATTCATCACTCTCGAACGCGTGGTGACGGGATTCCTCATCTGTTCGCTTCTAGGGACCGGCATCAAATCCCTTGGACAAATGCTGATGATTCTAAATTTTCAGCTTCCTAAAAAATTAGTTCTGTCAGTTTCATGGGGGAAATGTACACTGCCCAGAGAGAGCGTTGTCCCTGTATTACACAGGAACACCTGGATAAGATACCCTAAGAATCCGAATTCCTGTCTGTAACTGGCACTCTCTGTTTACGGCTGCCGGTGAGGCAGTTCCTGGCGCTGGTGTGACGGCAGCAGGGCCTACGGTGTCTGAAGGTGGAAAGAATATTCAGAGATTTAAATATCCAGATAAAACCTCAGACTGAATGTAGTAAAGGAAAAAGTCCTCCCTTTTCAAGTTGCTCTGCTGTCCTGCGGTGTGCTGCAGCTCGCTTCAAACTTTAAAGTGGCAGAAGTCAAAAATCAAAGTACTCGGAAATCAAAGTACAAACTCCAGTGGATGTCTTAAATGACCAAAGTTCAGTTTTACATCAGTCAGTGCACTCTGACAACTTTGCAAGCAAAACAAATGAACCTCTGAAAACTTTACTTACCACTTTTACGTAGCGGTCTCCCAAAATCTGCAAGCTTTCACCGTCTGGAAAAAAAAAGTCACACATGCAATGCTAGTTCCAGTGCGATCCAGTGTAAGCATAAAGATAACATCCTTACGACTACAGTTTATAGGCTTGTTTCCTAACCAAAAAACCCCAAGAATATTCCTTCTAACAGTAACACGGCTGTCAAGGTTAGCACTTTGCCCGTGTTATCCAGACATCATAAACCAGCCACGTGACCTGTCCTCTGGCAGATAAGTAAGGAAGACATTTTAAGAGAGCAACAGAATTTCTGGAGATTAGTAGACTAAATGTATCCGATCTTCCAGGAATGAGGAACTTGCTATAAAATGGGTGCAGAAGTTTTTTGCAAATGTGGAATCAGCTTGGACTGAGACATTGCAAAGTTGGTTGGAGGAAAAGCCTTAAGAACTACTCAAGCAATTTGGTGCTTATGATGTAAAACAAGTGCTCTGTACTTAAAAAAAATCAAGCAGAAATTATTATTTGACATTTTGATCTCTTTGTGATCTATATGAAGAGGGTTACTGCTTTTCTAGCTGTAGAAAATATTTAAAGTTATATTTCAAAACAAGTGATTTTTAAAATAACTTTATTAGTGCCAGGATGCACCAGCAGAAATGAAAATAAGCTAAGTAAAGACATGAACAACAGAAATTATGAAATCTGTTTTTCTGTGTTTTCTTTCTATGGAGGTCTTACAGTGTTTAAAATACTAGCTGAGCTCAAGCAAGAGCCCCCTCTCAGTGGGGCTGTGGGGGGTTGTCTCGAGACAGAGCAGTCTGCCCTAAACCCAGAATGAATATCCCAAGGCTGGAATTTTCCATTCTACTCATCTGGCACTCTTGTTGCTTTTCTGGGAGGCAGTGGCATGGCTTGAAGTGCTCATGGATCTTTGCATTTATGATTTTATCATTGCTGCCATTAAGTCGTCAATCCTCCACATTTCTCAAGAAGACCTCGTGTTCAAGATCTGAACTGTTTATGCTCTAACATCACAGATTTAACAGTGTACAATGTGAATAAACAACCTTTTGAAGAAAATTAACGCTGGAGTAATCATTTGTTCTGTCATGTAAGGGAGCTTTTACCACATAGACAATTCGGTTCCAATTCCATTAGAAGGTAGTTTTGGGGTCAATGTTCTAGTCATGATTTTTTCCGCAGATAAATAGATAAATGCTTGAGCTGGGAAGGATAAAAAGAGGATAATCTTGTATTTGCAGAACATTCATTCTAACTTTGTATGAGACAAGCCATTGTTGATCACTTCCAGAGTAGAAGGAAATGGAAAGGAGAGACTCAACCCTAAAATACTAAACTATGTTTTGATTTCTTTTTCTTTTATGCATATTGGACAGAGATTTGAGCTCAGACTTCTTCTTTTTCATAGCAACTTTACAATGAGCCAAGTTGATTTCAGTCAACCTGGAATCATAGAATGGTTTAGGTTGGAAGGGACCTTGAAGATCATCTAGTTCCAACCCCCCTGCCGTAAGCAGGGACACCTCCCACCAGATGAGGTTGCTCCAAGCCCTGTCCAGTCTGGCCTTGAAGTCCTCCAGGAATGGAGCTTCCATAACTTCTCTGGGCAACCTGGGCCAGTGCCTCACCACCCTCACAGTGAACATTTTTTTCTACTATCTGATCTAAATCTCCCCTCTTCCAGTTTGAAACCATTCCCCCTTGTCCTATCACTACATGCCCTTGTAAAAAGTCCTTCCCCAGCTCTCCTGTAGGCCCCCTTTAAGTACTGAAAGGCCGCTGTAAGGTCCTCCCAGAGACTTCTCTTCTCAAGACTGAACAGCCCCAGCTCTCTCAGCCTGCCCTCATAGGAGAGGTGCTCCAGCCCTTGGAGCATCTTTGTGGCCTCCTCTGGACCTGCTCCAACAGGTCCATGTCTTTCCTACATAGGGGGCTCCAGAGCTGGAGGCAGTACTCCAGGTGGGGTCTCCCCAGAGCAGAGTAGAAGGGCCAGCATCCCCTCCCGCGCCCTGCTGACCACGCTTCTTCTGATGCAGCCCAGGATACCGTTGGCCTTCCGGGCTGCAATTGCGCATTGCTGGCTCATGTTGAGCTTCTCAAAGCTCCACGCTTAGTTCTTCATTCATTAAAAAAAAAATTGTGTCGGAGTGAAACCAGTTAATAAACAAATGCTCCAAGAGTGCAAGCACAGCTGCGCTGTTGCATCAGCACCCTGGAGAGGAGCCCGGCCTCGGCGCTGCACGGCTGCGCCGGAATTGTTCCGCCTGGTGTTACCTACCACCGTTTCAGAACTTGGCTGAAACAAAAGCCCCAATGGTTTAGCGCTGTCAAGCTGGCTTGGGTTCACTGCTACGACAATTGCATTATTAGGCACTGGTGCAACAGTACACTGTATACAGACTTACCTGAAACCTGACTGATTTTTTTTTTTTTTTACTTTTTCTTTTTTTAAAGTGATTTTCTATTTTCATTTGTTGAACTATTTTGAGCATCTTAGCAATTTTCTATAATACTATCTTTTCCTATGCAGTATGATTTTTTTCTTTCCCTGGGAATTGCATTACAAAAACCCTCTAAAAAGGATTTGTGCATAGTTTTTCTTAATAAAATAGGGTCGCTTTTTTTAGACAAGGTTTTAGTGGTTGTGGAATACTACCATTACTATATCAAAACATAACAAGTCACTCCCCAGTAAACACAGACTTTGGGCTAAAAGCAGAGATCAAACAGATCCCACGTGTCTGTGTTGCTATTCTAGAATGCGATTTCTCTCCCAAGACTGACTTCAGAGCAGAGAATCCTGAAAAAGGGCTGGTCACAGGGATAAATTACTATGTAGGTTTGCCAGAGTTAAGTCAAACATCTCAATTCTTGGCCATCAAAACCAGGAACTAAATTGGAAGTCAGAATCATAGTATAATAACTAAGAACATTCTCTAGGAAAAGTTGGATTTTTTTTTTTTTTTTTGCTTTTAAATATCAGTTGAGTCAAACTTTCAGGGTATAAGTATACATATATGGCATACACGTATCTAGAGGGTGGGTTGAAGGAGGATGGAGCCATACTCTTCTCGGTGGTTCCCAGTGACAGGACGAGGGGCAATGGGCACAAGTTGGAACACAGGAAGTTCCGTTCCAACACACGGAAAAACTTTACAGTTGGGGTGACAGAGCAGTGGCACAGGCTGCCCAGGGAGGGGGTGGAGTCCCTTCTCTGGAGATTTTCAAGACCCGCCTGGATGCAGTCCTGAGTGATGTGCTCTGGGCAGTCCTGCTTTAGCAGGGGAGTGGGACTGGATGATCTCTAGAGGTCCCTTCCAACTCTGAAGATTCTGGGATTCTGTGATAAGTGTTAACATATATGACTGTGAGCCAGGAATTTTCCATATTATTGCCAAACCAGGACCACATCACTGCCTCAGTTTCTCCTTTTATAGAGACTAGACTGTCATCGCTGCTGTTGTCTGTCTAAAAACTGTTCCTGGAACCTTATTTTTTTCTGATACATTGTGACAAAATATGCTAAAATTATAGAGGATTTATCTATAAAACACAGATATGTTATCAAAACCAGAAAAAGATAAGATGATATTTTCTAGCTTAAGCAAATTGAGCTGTTGAAAGTTGAAAACTGCATTAAAAAAAATGACGCATAGCTGCAGTAGTAATTACAAATAGTAGCTAAGTGACAATAAAATCGAGATTGTGACATGTCTTTGTAAATACTATATTTAGGAAAACCACAAACAGCAGGATACCGAAAGGTCTTTCCAGGTCCACGAAATAACATAATGTTTCTACTATCGTCAAATGTTGGATCTCAATGTCTGGATTTCAACCTCTTTTTCCAACTGCCATACAGAACTTCGGGCTTTTTTTTTTTTTTTTTAAATATTAAATGAAGTATCCTCCATCTTGCCAAAAAAAGGTCTCTTTAATATTTGAGATATTATAAGGAAGCTTGGTTCTTTGGAGGACTCGGAGATTCCATTTCAAATTGATAGCAAAATATGTCCTGTAGATAAAGATCTCACGCGTTCATGCCTATGAGTTAATTCAGAGCTGCTCCTGAGGGCTTAAGGGCGGAAAACATTATCTTTTAAAGTTGTCTATCCCAGTCACCTGTAGTGTTTTCCACATTGGATACTTGCAAGTGACAAAAATGTAATTTTGCTGAATATACCTTTCACTTATTTAAGCTTAAGTTTTACACTCATGGGTTTCAGAGAATATTAGAAGCCATAGGCTAGGTTCTGGCATTTTTGTTCACGTTGATTAGTACTGCACTGGCAATAATGCTTTTTAAAAAACTGAATGGTTTATGGTGACAAGTACAATATAACATTATTAGAACTGGCATAGAGACACAGCCATTAAACAGAGCCGCTTCTAGGATGTGAAGGCACCAAGACTCCGTTAGACACAGGAGAAAATAAAGTCTTGTCTTGAAGTGCTCTCAGATCTTGAAGGCAGACACTGAGGAAGTGAGATGTTGCAAAAAGTTTATCTATGACACCATAATATAGTGCATTTGCATCAGAAAGACAGAAAGATCCATCAAGGCTTCATGACTGAAAACCGATCAAATGGAACAGTAAGTATTTTATACCGAATGCTCGGAACCCAAGACATCCCCTTTTATTTGTACCTTTTCCCATCTGTTTTAGAATAGAGTGCAAACTTGTATTGACCTGGATAATGACATCTTAAAGTATTTTACCCATAGAATGCAAGACAGAATTCTGCAGACTGGAGAGGATCCTGCTTCAAATACAGTTAAATAACAGAGAACAGAGTATGCATTATGTTATATTTATAACAAGCCAGTACAAAGTCTGCAATTTTTTTACTCCAATGTTATAATTGTAATTCAATAGAAACAAGATCATAGTTATCAGTGGCTGAAACAATTGTCAGAACATATTTAATTAAAGGCTTAACTGTTCACTGAGTTCTATTTTTTGAGGTCAAGAAACTGGCAGGTGATGTGCATTTCATAAGCCAGCCTATGACAGTCATGGTAGAACAATCTTGATCTGAAGACTGTTAAACACCATTCCATGGAGCTGTAAATTTGGTGAAATGGTGTAAGAAGACTGTGGCTTATTGCAGATGCTGGAATGTGTACTTGCGTGGCTATGGTACTCCTCTAGCTTCAGACAACCATTGGAAAGCTAAGATAAATTCAAGATTAAATGTCAAGTGTCAGAAAGCTTTTTATGTTTTTCTTTAATAAATTGGTTAAAAATATGTCAGTCTTCTATTCTTAGGACATCTGGAAGGCAGATGAATTTGAGATCAGCCATTTGCCAGGAGCAATATACGTTGAACCGGAGAACAATGGTCTACAAGGAACATCTTCACAAAGGTATTGCTTGCCATTTGAAGCTCTTTTTAAGGTGCTCAAAGGAAAAAATTCTGCAGCGAGCCAGGATATACGGGCCCTGACCTGAAGGAACTCTTATCCCGTTGAATGCCAAACAGGCCAGAAACAGACTCATTCCCCAGCAATGAGGGAACGTAAAATTTTCCGAGTCTGAGATCCACAGACAAGCTTGCAGAACAATAAACTGAATGTTACCTATTTTATAAAGGTATTTTATAATGCAGATCTGAATAATTTCACTTATTTTCCATTATATTTTGGATTACAATTACAATTATTTAATTTTACAAATAATAATCGAATAATGATGTAGTTTGGTCCACTTCTATGCCATTTCATTTTTAGGCTCTGAGCACTGTGGCACTTGGCAGAGGGGTGTAGGGACAACACTAGGAAGAATTATGTATAAAACTAAGGAAATAATTTGCAGAAATTAATGAAAAATGTATCCCCTTTATTTTATAATGTGGTTTGACTGTATTCAGCAAGTAAGAAACAAATAGTTTATTTGGTGCTGAAACTAACAGGTATGCTCACATAGAGTACAGGTGAAGGCATTTTTCTTAATAATCACAAGAATAGACCAACAACTCTGCCAACTGGCACGGCAACATATTCCTTACATGAGAATGTATATTTTTGTTTTTAAAAAAATAGGGAAGTTTCCTGGCACTATAGCTGAGGACAGAGGCTTGAGAATGCAACCTTTTCCTCCAGTGTAGCCTAAAAGCTCAAGAGCCAGATGAGCCACACAAGAGGTGCTGTCAGTAAATGCGAGTGTCAGATATCTAGGTATAGTTTGTTTGGATTTTTCTATACCAGACTAGCAGGTAGGGTTTTTTTTTTTGGTAGATTTTGTTAATCCTGCACTTTTTTCTTTTTTTGCTATTCCAAAACAGGAACAACAGACATGAGCGGTGGGCTAACGCACAGAGCTGCTGAGACAGCTCAGAGACTGCATTCTTGTGTAGGG
>NW_009647692.1:249443-274311 GCF_000708025.1 Charadrius vociferus
GGTCTTTCTGGAAGTTTTGAAAGGGGGGGCTGGCATAATGGTCTGGAGAAAGCAAGCTAACAGTAGACAAGCAAGAGCATCCAACTTGTTCACCCATATGGGGTTCACCTTTCTGAAAGGGAGAAAAGGGTCTTTGCTCACGAGCCAGGAGGGCTCATGGACAGACCTATGAACCAGGCTTGGGGGGGAGGAGAACAATATCAGGGTTGCCCGTGACAAGTTGTGGGATGACACGCCAAGGTCAGACAGACAGGGTGGTAGTGACGGCCCACAGCCTGTTGCTCCGAGACATGCTGGCTACACTGCAGCACACCTGAAGTCTTATGGAGATGAGCCAGGGTCTCCTGAGGTATTAAGAACCAAGGGCATACACCAGAGAAATACCCCAAAGGAATTAACAGGTGTTCCTCTAAGAAGGTGACATGGCCACCAGCCCAGCTGAAGTGCCTCTACACCAATGCACACAGCATGGGCAACAGGAGGAGCTGGAACCCTCAGCCTGTATTGATACTGGGGGTTGCCATCCAGAGGCACCTGGACAGGCTCGACAAGTGGACTTGTGTGAACCTCCTGAGGTTCAACAAGGCCAAGTGCAAGGTCCTGCACGTGGGTCGGGGCAACCCCCAGTATCAATACAGGCTGAGGGATGAAGGGATAGAGAGCAGCTCTGCTAAGAAGGACCAGGTTTCCCAGAGAGGTGGTGGATGCCCCATCACCGGAAACATTCCAGGCCAGGTTGGACAGGGCTTTGAGCAACCTGATCTAGTTGAAGATGCCCCTGCTCATTGCAGGGGAGGTTGGACTAGGTGGCCTTTAAAGGTCCCTTCCCACCCAAACTGTTCCATGATCCCTAAAACCCCGAATGGGCCAAACTGCTGAAACCCGCTCTGCAAGCTCAGATCTGAAGGAACTTTAGGCTTACTTGGGGCTTTGGGAAGTCAGAGCTCTCAAAACCAAGTAATATTAATTATGTGGAGAACGAGAATTCAAAATGTTGGGCTTGTAGGTGCTGCTTTGATGCATGATAATACATACTGATGTACAGTAGCGATTCAGACTCAAGACTATCCCCAGGTATAAACTGGATGAGCAGATGATGTTCATACAAACCTGCCAGTTCATGTCAGCCAAGCATCAAAGCTATGAAATCCCAGGAATTAAAATTCTGTTAATAAATGAGTAATGTTGTCTAAATCTTTTGGGCTACTTAGAAAAGCCAAACAATTTATTTCTAGTATTTATATTACTATCTCAACTGCCTGACTTGAGAGAGTCAGGAGGAAAAGAAATTTTTTTTTTAAAAAATTTCATTCTCCTGTTCTTGCATGGAAACATCTAACTATACTAGAAATAGCACTGCAGTTACTTTTATAGATTTAAAAAAAAAAAAAAAAAAGAGAGAGCTGGAAATGCATGGTCTCCAATAATGAAAAT
The DNA here is from genome assembly GCF_000708025.1 of Charadrius vociferus. Taxonomy (NCBI): domain Eukaryota; kingdom Metazoa; phylum Chordata; class Aves; order Charadriiformes; family Charadriidae; genus Charadrius; species Charadrius vociferus. The sequence goes on from NW_009647692.1 coordinate 250,878, forward strand.
ATGCTTAGTGAGATTCCTTCCTGCTGGCAAGTAAAACTCTAAATATTCTGTACACTCACCCACAACCTCACCCACTCACGATGAAAATAACTTTAATTCTTGGTCATTGCAGAGGTGGTGCACAAATAGTTACAGTTTCACTGATGCCTACATCAATATTTGGCAAGAATATAAACCCTCTCTGTAGCAGCACGCTAGCCAACCTCTCAGTGCTTATAGTCAAGATTATACAGGATTCAGGCAAACAAAAGTGCTGAATTCCTTAGGGAGCAAATCTAAATATACCTCTTGTAGGCAAGGCCCATAACCTTTGAATGCCAGGCCTACAGTAAAGTATGTTTGAATTATGTCTAACACAAATTTAAGTAACGCGGAGCTTATGAAGATACCTCAGCGTGCTGTATGACAGCTCCTGCTTTTCTAGGAACGACTCTCTTGCCACCCAGTGTCTTCACAACATTTTTCATAGGTGCTTTGCACCAGTACCATCTGTGCATCTTCTCCAAAGACTAGTATTTTGAACAGCAAATAGCAATAATTTCATTGGAAGTGTCATGCTGGGAACACTAAAACTGAAGATTTCCTATAAGCAAAATTTCTAGCAATGATTTCTGCATAGCCAAAATCCTCTCGTGGAGTTTCTCTGTAGCTTTTCCTGTTGTTAGGGCATAACCGGGTCTCTTCTCATCAGAAACATATTATCCCAAGACTCTCTCCCCATCCAGGAAACTGGGCCAGAATGAGCCAGTCGGTTCTGGAAATATTTGGACGAATACGTGGCAGTGTAACTGCAAAAGCTGTGTTTCCACTGGTCTGCTGTAGGGACCAGAGTGGGATGTAACTCTGATCATGGAGTGGACGCTGCCTTGTTATTGCTGTCCCCGAATTCCTCTGTCAACGGGCCAAGCCTGGACTATACCTCCATGTGATCACACCCTGTGCTGAGATGTCACAGTTAACCTCACCATGAGGCAAATTCCTTGATTTTGCGCTGGTAGAGACCTCAAAAACTGGCTGAGGAATACAGTCATCTAGAGACCAGGTCAGAAGGGTTGATTTGCTGCAAAATTCCAGTTCAGTGAATCTAATACATGAAATTATCTACATTTGAGCTTCTGCCAGCTTCAAAGTCAGGCTCAGAGACCCTCATCTGCATTCCTGGCCCTCCAGCTCCAAGGCACAGAAGACTGAAAGAACCTTAAAAATACTCAAACAATCAGTTGATTGCGCTCAGATGATCTATTACTGCTGGCCATGGGACAGACCTTTGACACCTTAATTCAGTCACCTGATAGAGACCAGCATATAAAAGTCTTTTTTCTCTTTTCCTTTTACAGCTGTTCAGGGTGTCACCTCATGTATCTGTGGGCCCACCACCATCTCCAAACAAACTGTGTGGCCTTTGTAAGTGATCTTCAACAGCCCTTTCATCCTGAGGAGGATTTAGAGCTCAAATTCCACAAAAGGGAAAAAACCAAAATACACCATCATTTTGCTTTATTTCTTAAAACCATGTGAGAGGGGAGATGCAGCCCCATGCTCTCCTGCTCCTCAGCCTGAATAACTAAATGCTCGAGTGTTCAGGAGCTGAGCTGCTTCTCAGGAGCATTTACCAAACACAGTGGATTATCTGGAGACCTAGCTTGAACATCACCCTAGGATTCACCTGTGGAGCCCACGGTTGTTCCTCAGATGCTAGGTTCCCGAGTGGAATAGTCATCCCTGCGTCCTATGAGTAAACACTACAGAATAAGGCTGTGCTGCTGGGAACAGTGTTTGAGGATACCATTTTTTTTTGCTGGAAATGCAAACATCATCTCTCTTCGTTGCGCAGAAAGGCTCATTTTAGTATTTTGGGAAAGAGAGAGGAAGATGAAGAAATCATTGCCAAACTTTGTCTTAAATCACAGCATACTCACGGCAGCCACTCTGCAATTTTCTTGCATGACACCATAGCTGTTCAGCAACAATTTTTCCTGTTATCTTTCACCTACAGCCGTCAAACAGCCCAACTGAATCTTTAACAGCTCCTGTGCAGAGCAGTTTAGTAGAGGGGAGATGTTATTCACAGATTGTTCTTCCCAGTCAGGAACAGGCATCTCCTATATCAGGAGCGTTCAGAAGTGACAAGAAAGGAGAAGCACACAGGTCCCGTCCACACTTCAAACCGCAGTATTCCTGGAATCTACTCCTAGTTCTGGAAGAATAGTCAAAACAATCTTTATTCCTAAAATTACTTGCCACCAATTTTTGAGTGCAAGAATTGTAGTAGTGAGTATTAGCACAGCTGTCCAGACATCATATACATCTTTGGTTAATCTCTTAGTTGAGATGATTCCAGATTCCATTATTACAGGCTCTTTCTGCTGGAGGTTTGCTGCAACAGCTCCAGCATTCTCACTGCTGAAGGGTTTCATAGCACACAGTCTCCTATTTACAGTGACCCTGCTACACAGACTTTATAAATGCTTCACAAAGTGTATGAATTTGGAACTCTCACCTGCACAACTTTAATAGGTACAGACATTCATGCCTCATGGTATTTATTAGGGTCTTTTTCTGATCTTTTGACACCCACTATCATGATGCTTTAAGGCACAGCAAAAAAAAAAAAAAAAAAAAAAAAAAAAAAAAAACCCAAGCCAAGCCAAGCCACTTACCCTTTGTAATTTCCATTCCTTAAATGTTCTTCAGGAGGTAGAGAATCCTTACCTTCTCCCTGACCTTTATTTATTGTGCAGATTCCAACCTACTGATGGGTGGGGTGGGGTGGGGTGGGGTGGAGGAACTCCACACAACAAGAACAGCTGCTGCAGTGAGACATATAAAGTAGCAAACACCTGAGATGTGTTTCATGAAGGACACCTGCACCCAATTGCCTCCCAAAATGTTGATCATCATCAATTTAAGTCACCTCAAAATAAAAAAAAAACCAAACCAAACCCCAAAGGGCTGAGCCAAGATCACCTGCCAAAAAGTTCATGATTTATTTATTTGACCACCCTTCAAACAAGGGTGAAGTTATTCCCCAATATGAGCACCCAGAGGGTTGATTTAACTTGTGTATTTTCAGTATCCTATGGTGACTTGTTCAGATTTGCTCTGTATTGATCTGACTTACATATGTAGACAGGTATGAATGAAAACAAAGGTGAGCTCTGAAACAAGGCACCACAAGACCATTGTGTGTGTGGGAAGGATGCTCTCAGGAAAGTTTATGTTGTTTTTTCTCCAGCTTTTGTTATTTGAAGAGGAGCTAAAGTGTCCTGTGTCCTGCCTCGCACCCCATCCCCATCCCTCTTTTTCAGAGGAAATTCTGTTTTCCCAATTGAAGGATAATTATACTTAGTGATGTGCACAGAAAAATCCTGGGTTTCTGATTTTTGACTGTACAGCCAAGACAAACTATTTAAGTAAAATTGTTACTTGCTCCAGAAGTAATCATTCTTTAATTGAAAGATTTTGTTAACTTTGTTTCTGATGGAAAATTTGATATTCAACTGGCTTGCTAAAATATTTGCTAAGAACAAACCCATGTTATTGTTCACAAAGAATAGTTCACAAATGAAATGACAACAAACTAGTTTTAGTATCTGGAACATTCAGTTCTTTCAAGAACATGGTTTGCCTATAAAAATAATGTTTTGTGAACACTGTAATGAGGCTCACATTCTGACCTGGAACAGTTTCTGAAAACTCATTGAAGAGCTGTGTGCCAAATAAGGCTAGCAAGTAATTTCACGTGGGTAAATAAAGTACCGAAGTATATACAGGAAGGATAACACCTTCTTTCTTACACAAGAAATAGTCTTTTTCTTATGACCAGAATCTACAGTCCACATTTACACCGTAATGAACGGGCAGCTATTGACTTAGTGCTCCAGAAAAAACTAAATGGGCAAAAAATAGTTTCAGTATAGTCAGCTCTATTTTTAAAGGGCTACCAAACCTCTTATTAAGCAGTCCCTAATCACCTCAGAGCAGCGTGGTATGCCTGCCTTTGACTCTGCCTCCGAATGGTGAGGGCTGTACTTACCTATATTCCACACAGGACACAGAAATTCCTTGGAATTTCCCTCTGGAAGAAGCAAGTTCTCCTTCACCATGAAAAGCTACAGGTATTAACTAGCCATGCAAAAGCACAGGAGAAAGAAGTATATTATTTTCAGCATGTCAAGTTCACAGTTACTAGACTGGAAAGCTAAACCACAAATTAAATAACAAAGCATTTGAGAGAAAGCTGCTACAGATAAAGGAACTGTCTGTTCATAGATATACTTTACTTTTTAGGCATATATTTATGTGCAAGTATGACAGTTGGCATAGGGATTTAACAACAAAGCAGGGAACAATAGACAGACAAGAAATACTACGTTCTATCAGCATGGACTCAAAATTGCTTCGCGCTGCAAATTGCTGCACAAAATCACAAGCCATCAAAATCTCAAGTCTGCATTTAAACTAAGTAGTTCAAAACTGAAACAGTGAGTTCCTATTACTTATCCTCTGGCTTTTGAGGCTTTAGAGTTGATATTCAAAGACTTTCCTGCCAGGTTGTCACAGCTTTAGGCTTATTTATTGCTTCCAAGAGAAGCTGGGATTCCTACATGACTCAAAGAAGCAGAACTTGAAGAGTCACAGCAGATTTCATACAGTTTGATTGAGCTCACAGACTTTAGCAACATAGTTTATTCATTAGCTAGGCAAATCATTTAATCTTTGTCTTTGTGCATGAATTAGCAGGACGTATTTCTAACTAGTTTTACAGCTTGATAAGCATGAAATACAACATTTCGGACTGAAACAGAAAAGTTAAGCAACTTTCTTAAAGTTCATGTAGAGTCCAGAAAAGCCTTAATAAACCAGTTTCTGGCTTCTTGCTTTGTATGTCCCTTTAATATATACTTTCACAAGTCTGCTCACAGTTTCTCCAACTAACATACACACATACTCTTAAGCAATCTGGACTCACATGAAACACTCAGAATAACTTCCTCCCACTTTATATGTATGCGTATGACATGCACACGTACATATAAATGTATAAGCAAAGCTTAGCGCACACAGAACCTGCTGGCATTACAAAACCAGTTGGCCTTAACAGCACAGACACAATGACGGTCAGCGGAGTGGAGTCAGTGCAGCCCTACTGAAGAGATCCTAGGCATGAGGATTTTGATAGACCTCAGTCTGCAAAACAAAAGGGATGGTTGACCATTAAAACAAAACAGTTATGGGCACAAACAAACAAAAAACCCTCTCACAAAGCATGCCTTCCTGTGAAACAAACTATATCACCAGAGTTCAATAACAGGTCATTTCATGTTGTCATTTATTAGCTACAAGACAGTGGTGTAAAATGCTGAGTCCAGAAAATCTTTAAGCAATCTTTAGGTGACTACTATTTAGATATGTCTTCAAAAAATGCTCATCAACCTTCCAGGAACTTTCTTTTTTCTTCCTTGAGTGTGGATAGCAGTGGGGTTTTATGGCTGTCTCGATGAAAAAGCCTCCTGCTGGTTTTGCAGGTGAAAGATCTTGCCAGGATATAAAGACAAGAGGAGGTGTAACATCTATCCCTAATAACTCCAACTGGACAGGAACAGAGTTATACAACTACTGCTAGAATAAAAATCTTAGTAAAGAATGAATCTTAGTAATGAATAAAACAGGAAAACTAGCCCCCTCTACAATACCAATGTTTGATAAATTTCTCCCCTTTTCTGTTGAGGGTATTTAAATGAAAATACATTATGAGACTAGGTTTCCTAAGAAACTATTTTTAGGCTTTGGATAACAACGTTATTATTGGGGTAACAACATTATTATTGGTTGTGCTGTTTACAACATTATTATTGATTGTGCTGTTTTTGTCATTAATGTTCACCTTTGTTTTTGTCATTAATATTCACCTGTAGCAATTGGCACTATCAAGTTGTGGTATTCTGCAAATACTTCTGTGGAGTTGACAACTGTGTGAGATCATCAGGCCCAGGGACGTTCAAGTGCTCTGCTCAAGGACAGGAACATCTTCAGTCACGTCCTGCAAAGCAGATGCGCTCTGTAGTGCGTGGCAGAGTCCTCTCTATACCACAGACTCTTCACAAAGGGGCCAGCAAAGATGCGGACAAGCAAAGGTCTGACCTGATGCAGAAGAGCTGCCACTGGGATGGTTCTTTCGAACAGAGGAAACCCAGCGTCCTGCCATTAAATCATGCAGACACATGCCAAGCCTAGCAAGTGTCCAGTAATGGGCTGCTGGGATGGTGCTGAGATGCACAAAAGCGTTGGAGACCTCAGAGTGACACAACCAGACCGAGCACTGTGCTGAAGTCACATGTTTATTCACCCACACTGGGAAAACATTGTGAAAATCATCTGTCACTTGATCCAAGTGTTCAGGATTCATTACTACCCACTTCTTTCCATATTTAGCACAGACATTTAGGAAGACAAGATGTACAGTATGTCAAAATGTATACAATATATCATTACTAAAAGGGAAGGGGTGCTGTTGTGTGAAGGAATAGCCACTGGATTTTGGCTAGGACTGATTCAGTGATGTATTTTTTTTCTGGGCTGATTTTCACCAGCTGTCCAATTCCAACACATTGTCAGCAAATCTTTTTTTGGCTACAACCAGGCTATTGCTCTTTCAAGTGGCAACACACCTGAACTGGAAAACAAAATCTGAATAAAACAAAGACTGAGTTCAAGCGAGATCACACCTCAGCTGGAATGAACCACTTGATACATCACATAGCTCTACTTTGAACTTTGGTCTCAGACAGATCCCTACAGTAGGCCCAAGATCATACGTGTACTTAAGAGAAAAGGGGATGACTTTTGCATCCACTCTAAGCTTGAGTTTATTTCTGCCTGGGTGCTTTTTTCAGCTTTGTGACTTCTAGATCATATAGAGAATGCTGAAGTGTTTTTCTTCTCCGTTCCCCAGATCTAGATGTTCAACACAGGCAGGAAATACCCTTGCCTTCCCTTTGTATGCTGTCCTGTAGTTTGGTCATTCACGAACTCATGCACACACCTGTAACCATTCCCAAACAGCCCGTGCCTCGTGGGAATAAGCCTGCACACAGATACATGAACTAGCAGGAACAAACCCCGTACAACAGCAGCACATATCAGGATTCTGCAGATTTGAGACATTCAACATTTGCAGAAACAGTACTAGCAACTTGGTAAACTGAGAGAAGAAAGGAAAAGTCAAGGACATTCTATAGAGAGTGAACAGAAAATAGGAAAGCAGTAATTTAGCTCCTTACAGGCAGCGCTACCTGCTGTTGCGCCCGCTGGGCAGCTGACATGCCCATTAACCACTGGGAATCACGCTCTGCCCACGCATGATAAAAGAGGAACTGTTTGCTAGTTCAGGGTGGCTGAGTAACCCCTCCTGACAAAGTCCACACTGAAGATCCTCCCGAGTTCTCTGCTGGCTCTGGTGGAGCGTGTTGTGAAGTGGGGCACAAAGGGATTCCTTCATGCCACTACCTCAGAACCATCACAACTTTTGAGACTAATACAAAACCCCTTTGATGAGAAGAAAAATAAATGCCATGCAAGATGAGTATCTATCACGATACTTACCCTGCAATGCTGGCAGGGGATGTAACCCAGCTCCACTGACAAAGCAATTGTCATTGCATTACCCATTGTAAACAACACATATATTTACTCAGGGTACTAGAACAGAACGACATGCATGCTTGATATTGAAGAAAAGCCTGTTTGTGCCTGTTATACTGTACAAGTTTATACAAGTTTGTACAAGATTAATTCTTAAAAACTAGTTGTATTTCTTAGATTCTTACAATCTTTTACTCTGAAATGAATGAGACGGCTTGTAGGGTATGCCGCCTGATTTGGTCCCACCTGAGCATTTTCAAAGACGGAAACTCGAGTTATCACTTAGCTGAGGAAAGAGGAGGAACCATTGATACATAGGTCTGGAGGTACTTAAAGCAGTATCCAAATCTCTGCTTTGCACTGGTTCTCTATGGTGTGTACCCTCCCGGGTCTTACTGCAGCAATGCCATGCTACAGTGGAAGCTAAGGCAGAAACAAGTGGTCCGCTGTGTTACGCAGGAAACAATCCATGCCCGAGAGGAGACAGTTCTAGTAATTTTTTATTTCCCAGGCTGTAATTCTGCAACTCACCCACTTAAATTAAACACAAATCAATCACAGGATGTCCTAAAAGTGTCTCAGAAAGAAACCCTTGCTATTAACAGGACAGAGGTGACACATCAAATACACGACAGTTATAATAAACCCAGCATTCGTTATTACCCGTCACGTACGTTCCCCCTGCCCTGACACTCCTGTCGATAAACCACCCTGTCTGACCATTGATGAAAATAGTATTTGTTTTGTACCTGCACAGCAACACAGGGAAGCTCTTCCCCAGTTGAGATGAGGGCACTTTCTCCCCTTCAAGAAACTTTCAGAACATTCCTTTCTGCAAATGGGACAGGGTAGTGTCTGTCCTACTGCTTTTAGCTGAAACCGGTTTTAGAGTTTTGATCTGCATGTATGGAGACAGGCAAGCTCAGTGTTACCCACCCATGCAACCTCCACTGTATGTTACTCGCAATAGTGAAGAGCAAGCACCATGAAGAACCTGGCAGTGGTGAAATGTCCTCATACTGTGAAGTCCATCAGAAGGCAGAAAAAGTCTCTTTCTCAAATGCATTTAGATACCTGCCACAGCACAGAAGGTGCTTAACTGTTTGTCGTTTCAATTTCTTCAACCAATACTGTGATAAGCTTCAGGTGGTGACAAATGCCTGACACCAAGCTACTTCTTGGTGATAGAACTGTCCTCTTCCTTAGATAGACTCTGCAAGCGAAACAGTGTTTACCCACATGCTCCACCATTCCATGGAAGAGGAATGCAGCTGCACCACACCCAGTGGTTGGGTAGACAGGGTGCTGTTGGAGGCACTCGGGAACAACAGTCAGTGGAGAGTTTATGGTGCCCAGCACCTTGAAAGAGCACAGAAGATAAAGGCACGAAAATCAAATCAAATCATTCTTGAAGTAGTTTTCTGCTCAGAAAAGCACCTGGTCATTTTGTGGATAAATACTTTTCTCACTTTTAAAGACAAAAATGTGAGTATTTTTCCAGTTCTATAAAGAACATTCACGTTAATAGCAAAACTATTAAATATCCTACACATGGTACTACGCTAGAGGCCAGATACTCTGGCCAGAATTCTACGATGCTGTAACTTGCACTCCTTATCATGAAGCGGGGAATCACCATGGGTGCAGAATTTGACCCTTATGTCCTCACAACACCCCTGTGAGGTAGATAGGTACCACGACATCTTCTTCAAGAGGGGAAACTGAGGCAAAAAGAGGTGAACTGACTTGAATGAGGCTGCACAGCAAGTCTGGGAGCAGAACTCAGGTCATGCCCACAGATCTCTCCTCTGTAGCACGCTGCCTTATCTCCCACCCAACTTCATCTCCAGGGCTGAATGAAAAGCATTCACGTACCGCTGACAAAGTACACCTAGTCCAACACCAACCCTTCTGTAGACTGCTTCTGCTTCAGAAATTATATAAACAGGTGCTACAAAATGCTTTTCTCACAGGACCTGAATTGTGAAGTACACAAGACAACTCCCATTGCTGTCAGCCAGCACAAGCCCCTAAACTTTTACAATGCCTTCAATCAGCACCTTTCTCATGCCTTGTCTCCACTCCAAAATTCCAGAGTTAATTAATAAGGCACATCAGGAGCTAATCCAGGCACCTTCACAATAGATGCGAAGTCCTACAGGCCACTGTGCATTTCCAGGCTGGCACTAACACCACACGGGTTGGCATGTAAAACCACATCCTGTGGCCGAGAGAGGGAAAGGCTCCTGTCCCTGCCAGTGCCACAGTGCAAGAAACACAAAGCCAGCCTTAAACCATCATTGCCCAAGACATCAGCTGAATCATGACCAGCATGGAATTATGTTATCTCAACCCTCAATAAGAGCATCTAAACACAGTGAGAGTTGGGAGTGAAAACAAGGCAATGGAAAATGTGTTGGATGTTGACTTGGAAGGATTCCACCACACGGTTGAGGCCCGACTAAAACATAACACAACATAACAAAAAATAAGGTGACATAACATAACAACATAACATAACCCTTCTTTCACTAGACAAGTGACAACAGGGATTTCCCTGTACAGCTGCTGACTTGTGGATATAAGTACTAGTTAATGCATTTTCAGCCCCTGCCTGAGTGCAGTGTTTAATGCTAATGATTTACAAGTACATATCAGTGATATGATAGTTCAAAGCACTTGATACAACAGCCTGCCCTCTCTTTATTTAAAGTTCAATAAATTCTAAATCTTGACATTGGTTGGAGGTCATACTTATGATCCAGACACAAGACTAGAATAAATTTGAGTTGTTTCATGCCTGAACTGATTTGTGACTCCCAGAAGGTAGCAAACACTTGACACTGGATCTGAAGTGGTGATGAGACTCTGTATAGGGCTTCGGGCAATAGGGAGTAGTATTAAGGGTCCTTTACTTATTTAACACATGAATTCTTCACTGCTCACTGGTTAGCCGTGCTGTTTGCCCAGGTTGGGAATGTGTCCAGCTCAAACATAGATCTTCCCCATGTGTTGATGGCCAGTGTGACACAGAAGACTCCAATGATGTTCATCACTATTCCAGATCTAACCTGTGAGGACAAAAGTCCAAACCAACAATAAACAAACAACAGCCTATTTGTACATACACAAGATAGACACATGGTCAAATAAATCACAGAAATAGCCATTGTACCCACTGCCCTATGTTCTTGCTTAGGTGGAAATACCAGGGAACACACTGTGCAAAGCCTTTGAACACTTTGCTATATAACTAGTCTAGGAGCTTTAAGGCATGTACAACAAGTTGTTCTTATTAGTTAAAGAACAGCTCCTGCCCCCTTCAAGTCTCCAGATAGAAAACCAATAAAGTTTGGGTGTTTGGGACAGAACCTGGCACTGCGTGGTCTGGAAGACAATCAGAGGACCAGAGCCTAGGGCAACTGATTGTTACCTTCTGCTTTCAGCTCCAGTGGAAAGGCTTCAGCTATACTCGCCAAAGCCCCAGAAGACCGGAAAGCACTGATTGCATTTTAGCTCTTCAGTGTTTAAGAGACTTAAGACTTCTCAGTTTCTAATTTCAATTGGGCTGGGCTGTATGTCTGCCAAAGCCTGTGAGAAAGGTACTGTTACTTCAGAGATGCAAAACTTTATTGCAGTATTAACACTGCATAAGAGAGGGGCATGGGGTGGTAGTTACAGCCTACAAGAGCTTCCTGGTACTTTGGAAATACTCAGCTAAGAAAATTAAACTCTCACCATATTTCAGGATAAAGGTAATGGAGAGCTTCAGATAAAAGACCAGGTAATTATCATCTTACCATATCCAGAACACGTATGTGCCCATAGGAAAACACTATCGCATTGGGTGGTGTTGCAACAGGTAGCATGAAGGCAAAGGAAGCACTGAGAGTACAAGGCAGCATAACGTACAAAGGATGGATCTTGACAGATGCAGCCTGCAATGAAACGGAGAGAATGGCGTTCCAAAAGAAAAGCATAAAGACCATTTCCCAGACCATTGAGACATAGACGCTCATTTTGTTTCCTAGTATATCACCAGAGTAATTTACAAGCGTTTTATTCTGAAATCCACACGTGCTTAAAGATAACTTCGCTCTTGTTTCCTGTCCCATGATACTTAAAAACAATGCTCGATTCTTTCTTGTTGTTTATTTTGCTCTGTGGTATAATTTGGAGTTCTGGTCAAATTTATCCAACGATCTTTTCTTTGACCTTGGACCACACTTTTGCCAGGGTAACACAGGAATGAGATTATAATTACTAGGTATGTGGAGTAACACTCTTAGACATTACATAAACTCTGTGGGACTCAGAACTTAGGTGCCAATTTAAGGCACTAACAGCTCAGCACCTTCACTGGGATAATTTTACTTCGATGAAATGGTCTAGAATAAAGTGGTTGTACTTTCTAAATTAAAGAACAAAGTAACCTATTTTTTCCTTTACGCTACAATTTCAATTCTGCTCAGAAAAGGCAGCAAAACTTACCAGGTATTCCTCTATAAGTTTTAAAATTGTTCTGGCTTCCTATGGAAAATGACACATTTCTAATAACCAGGCCCACCACTTTCTGTATTCTAGCATAAAACCATGAAGATGAAGGAACCATTCGAAGGGATAATAGAAAGTGCTGGATTTTATTTTGTTTTGCGTTTTTTGTGTGTGTGTGTGTTTTTCCTGTTCTGAGTTGATGCTTCAGATACAAAATGACCAGAAGTAACTGATGTTTGTTGACCTGTATTAAAAAAGTGACTCTCACTTCACTTTCTCCAGGGCCGAGGGACACACATTCCAGGAGGTTTGAACTGGCTTCCTTTTCAATGAGGGTGCCACGGAATAGGCATCTGGAATTAGCTTCTTCCCCCAAGAAGCTGGTTCTCAGGCTCCAAGCATAGAGGGAGGGCAGACTGGAGACAGTTTGCATTCCCACTTTCTATCTACATGTGATGATATAAACATAGCAGTGAACACTAGCTAAAATCGCAGTCCCTTATGGTATACTGTCAGATGGACTGTTTCATTACTGGCTTTAGATCAACATTGGAGCAACATTCAAGAAAATAAATATGATATTGCTTTGCCACTAGAGACTGTCAGTTTAACTCTGACCTCCCCGTTGATAGGGTAAGGATGGAAGTAATCTTACCATGGATGAAAAGACAGGTAGGAAGAGTGTGGCTGTGGCGACATTACTGGTGCATTCGGTGAAGACAGCTATAATAAGTGAAAGTACTGTTGCAATGGCCCACGGTGGGATAGATCCTAGTGGAATCATTTGATGACCCAGCCAAGCTGAGAGCCCAGAGTTCTGACAAGAAAAAAAAAGTGGCTTTCAGTGAGGCTTAGAACGCCTAGCTCATGAACAGGGAACTTATGTTATGTGTAGTGTTCCTACCAAATAATGCTAAATGACTCCTGAATTATAGAAACACCATCTGGGAAAGTACAATGATCAGTATATTGCCTGGCAACAGCCACTGACAAGAAGTTCAAGAAACACCACTGTACACAATTTTGGAAGATATCTACCCACAATGATTTTCTTCCTGACAACTTCAGTAGTGGTTTGGGTTAAAAATGAAGAAATACATCCTTTAAACAAATCTCAAATGGTTCTGAAAATCTTACAAGTGTTATCTATACTTCTGTTTTTCTAGCCAGGGCTGGGATCGGGATGATAACAGAAATGAGAAAGGCTGCTTTTCTGGTCTGTCCAGTGAAGATCCCAAACTACTCGGCAGCCTCCAAGAGGTAAGATAAATTGAAGAAATTTGGTCAGAGCACACAAATTCCTGAAAAAGAGACACAAACATTCACCTCTCCTCCCAGTTTTTGCTAATTTGGATCTGCCTCCAGATCTGAACATCTCTACTGGGTTTAACCTTTGGGTGCATGCCCAGTAATACAGGACCAGATAACAAACCAGAGAAGTTCGCCTTTGAGTCAGAGAAAAAGAGATGTCAGGACATACTGCGCTTGCATCAGCCAAAGCAAAACCTCCTCCCAGCAGCAGCACAATGCTCCAGGGCATCTTCCTCTGAACCACGTTCCAGTCGAGCAGCGGGGCTGATAAAAATGGCTTTTTTATATCTGAAGTGAGAAATGAAAAGCAGAACATGTTTTAGGAGAATGAAGCCATTTTGTCTCCTGTTCTGTAAGACACTAAGGGAAGACCCAACAGGCAGATGAGTATTACTGAGAAACCTGCACACAGCAAGGCTAATACACGTGAGCAGGGACCATGCCGCAGCCCTGCCCAAGAAGCGAGGGAGGTGAGCTATCCTGAAGAACTGCACGCAATTCCAGTGCACATTTCTGCCATGTTAGCTGGAGCTGTCTAACTGCTTCCCAATGTTACAATTCCTCTTTTAAATACCTTCTTCAGTCTGTTCAGGGTCCGACGTGCTTGCATTCCAGCCTGTGAATTTGGGTTTATGAGCAGGAAGGATAAACAGTAGCAGGGCAACAAACACAGCAGGAGCAGAATCAGTGATATACCTAAATAAGAAAAGAGAATATAGCTCAGAAAACAGACATCTTTCTCCTAGAAGATGGCTGCCTTCCAGCATTGCAGTCACGGCTCTTTGTCATCCTGTTTGGGGCTTGTACATTAGCAAAATGGGTCATTAGTTCATGACCAAGGTCTCTTAGACCTGCCACAACACAAACACAGGAATAAAATAAAGGAGCTACAATATGCATTAATAACCAGTCACAGATGACAATGGCTCCTGGGAGCAGGGTTCCTTCTCTGTGGTGAAGCCAAGATTCAACAATGGCATCTCAAAGAAAGATGTGTAAAGAAATGGCCCAAATGATAGTCCCATTGTGCATGCTATGTTCTCAGTATGCCACAGGCATTATGTGAAGAAGCCATTCAAAGCATCAAATCAATCTCCCAGTGAGTTCTAAGGTATTGTTTAGAGGTGATATTACCAAATATTTAAATGACACCGCAACTGATTTGAGCTCATACAAACAAAATACTAATGTGTACACCAGTGTGACTGAGATCAGCATTACAGAATTTTCTCTTCTTTTAGGAGGTTCAGCTTGCTCCATGTCCCAGTCTCCAGCCTTCATCGCAGTACAAACTGTCAAACAATAGATCAGTTGGTGATCTCACCCACAAGCGACAGGATTAAGCCCAGCAAACATGTGAATTCAGATAAGGTTAGAATGAATAACTGCACTCAAAATTGAATGTAATAGCAAGGGAATCTGATTCTCGACCAAGAGGGTACACGATAAAAAACCCTAAAAACTTACTTTTCTCCTCTTGGGAAAAGCCTGGTGGCCCAGCCTTTTACAAAGCCTGGGTGTCTGGAAAACCACAAGACAACCAGCAAAACAAACATTAGGAGGACATTGAATTCAGCGTACGAGATAGGGCCTAATTTCTTCACTTCTGCCTTCAGCACATTGTATGCAGCTTTTTCTTTAGCAGTTCTCTCTGTCCCACAGCCCCAGCTTTTTTTAAAGCTTTAAGGAAAAAGGAGAAGAAAATACTGTATTAGGAGAAGAAAATACTGTAAGTATTAACATATTAGAAGGATTTAACATGCTTGCCACTCTGAAGCTGTCACTCTTGGGGACAAACAGAGACTACAGCAGAGACCAGGAACAAAGAAATGGCAACAGTGTCAAAGCATTTAATGGGGACATGCCAGTTCTCACAGAAGAATGGGGTCTACGAATGGAAGTAGGTATCTGTCCAATTTGGAGCAACCTGGGATGAAAAACCCAGTTTTGAATCAAGCGTAGCAAAACAGATAAGCTAGCTCTGCTAAGGTTGAAATTCTCAGATGTGAAATTGAAAAATAAAAAGGCAATTCTGTCTGCTCGTTAAGAATGTATAGAGCTTTTGCCTTAGTGCAACTCCACGAACACAAAAGGTTTCTAGACCTCAAGAGCTGCTGTGAAATGGAACTGCTCTCTGCTACAAAATCAGTAATTTGTCTGTCCATGTGTTTTATCCAGATTTCTCAATAGGCTGATCTGCATTAGCTGAGGAATTTACACAATGTCATGTAGTTAAATACTCACTTGAGTCCAATGAAGGAGCACTGTAGCCAAAACCAAGCTAGTACCAACATCAGAATCATGTTTGGAAATGCAAACCCAAACCAGGAAGCAAAATTCACAATATCATTATTGTTGGGGTATAACCTGAAAAGAAAAGAAAAATGCTTTCTGTATGAATGTCAAAACATTTAGTAATCTGCTCTCCCTTCAATATGCACTACTGACAATTATACTTGTAAATGTAGAACAACCATTGCAAGTAATCGTAGGAAACATCCATAGCCTAACTGAAGTCAATAGGAAGGCAGCCTGGATTTCAGAGCAGCACTTACATGATCCTCTGTTTTCCCTATATATTACTTTAATGCATATAGAAGCTCGTGTTGATATTTTAGGTCTTAGTAAGACAGGCGCTGCTGAAAGGTCACTTGCAACATGACCGCTTGTTTATTCCAAGACAGGACGTTCTTTCTTCCTCCCCATTCATTCTGAGAGCAAGAATTGTCTTTCCTGAAATTAATAGC
Source organism: Charadrius vociferus (assembly GCF_000708025.1). Classification (NCBI taxonomy): domain Eukaryota; kingdom Metazoa; phylum Chordata; class Aves; order Charadriiformes; family Charadriidae; genus Charadrius; species Charadrius vociferus. The sequence goes on from NW_009647692.1 coordinate 267,074, forward strand.
TGCACTTCTGCTCAATAGGAGACAAAAATGCTAGTTGGCTTAAAAGAACAAAGCCAGTGTTTTAAGAACAGCCATTTTTGTTCTTCCCTTTGTCCACCAATAATGGCTGCAGGAAAAATACCAATAGCAAATTTCCAGCTGGGTGTTAAAACCAACAGGTAATGTGGCAGCTGAGGCTGAAGCACACCCAACAGAAGAAAGCAATGTTGAGGGACTGTTGTGGAGCCTGCAAAATTTCCACTGTAGATTAGGTTTCATTTAAATCAATTCCCAAACTGAGTTTAGCAGAGAGAGTATTTTGTGGATAAGTCCCTTCCCTTACAACAGTATCTGTACAGTTTCCACAGCCACAGCATGGAGGAACAATATAGGAGAGCCTAAGCTAATTTTAGCTCTCTGCAGTGCGCTTATGAGAAGAGTTAGTTGTACGTTCTTCTGATGCTCTTCACTGCAGTTCCTCTGCTAATGTGATGCATTTCAGTTGAAAAAGAGGTGGCAGAAGAACCATTATCTCATGATCAACCAGCTGTCTGCCGATTACCAGCAAGTATTTCCAAGTTTCTCAGGAGACCTATAATACCAGCACATAGCTGCCTAGAAAAGGCTGAGGCAGAAAAATGAGGCCCATCACTTCATACACATTCCTCACTCTCGGTTCATGAACTGATTATTGCTTACAGTTTGCAACTGAAACTGTCATCCAAGACTAATCAGTTGGTCACACAAACACTAAGATAACATAAGTAAAAGAAACAGCATGAATGACTTACTGATTCATCTGGCCTTTCAATACGATGTTTGGTCCTGTTCCAGTGAGTGTTGCAGTTCCTCCAATACTGGCAGCATAGCATACACAAAGTGTCATTCCCTTACATATACGTTTCCTCGTTTTCTTTTCCTCAGAAGATCTGGGGTCATCAGGGACTTGTCCATTGCTTATGACTAGACACAAAGAACATGACTTGCCTCAGGTAAAGTTAGGGAAGCGGAGAGTTCAGGGTCTGCAGGCTCAGTGCTTCCAGTCTGTGTATGCCATTTATTTTAATTCAAAGAAAACACAGATATGTTCCTACATGCTCTGGACTCATGTTCATGAGGAGCTGAAGAGAGAGGTTGACAATCTGGGTCTACACGATCCAAGGATGCTGTTGTCCATATTGGTGCCACAGTTTCTGAGCAGCAAGTTCTTGTTTCACACAGAGGCTTTCCACCAGCCAGATATTGTAGTCACTGGAACCATTCCAATACCACAGTAAGAACCCAACTAGCTTTAACAGCTGTGAATACAGGCAGGAAAAAAACCCCACCCAAACCCGAATTCTTTCCTGGCATAACTGTTAAGATCAATATGTTACATCAGTTTACATCAGTTGTGAAATTTTGCTGCTATGTCCATTGTTCTCTGAGGTTAACAGTCTAATCTTGAAGTCTGACTGGACTAATGGAGCAGGAAAATGAATGTATGGAAACTACAACCAATTCAACAATACCAAAGGGTATTTTTTGCACACATTTATAACCTTCACTACCCATTAAAATATATTAGCCGGCAAAGCCAAGCAGATCCTTTTAAGTAGACAGAAAACCAGCAAAATTATTATTACTGGTCTTACAGCAGAAGTCCAGTTTTGGGAGTCAAGAACCAACATTAAGAAGAGCATTTGCAAATATGAAAACTTATCTTTAATACAACTGTTTGGAAGCTAGAAATGAGCAACCTTACAGAGCACTCTGTGACCACGTGGCATTCTTGCGGGCTTGTGCTTCTTACATAAAAATGGTAGCTGAGCTTTGCACAATCATAGTGCATTCTCCCTTCAAAAGTGAAGAAACGAAGCAACCAAAAAGCAGAGATCACAGTTTTATCTAAACTACACCTCCAAGATTCAAATAAATACGGTAGTTATGAGTCAGTCTCATAAGAGGGCAATGTTTGGCACACATAAACAGTCTTCTTCTATACTGTGTCTTCCATGGACATTTAAGCCAGAAAATGGGCATGTTGTGTCCCAGGCAGAAGGATTGCAGTGTGGGACACAGTATGCACTACCAACATTTGCACTTGTTCTTGCACACAGTAACACAGAAGAGGATCGTGGCAGTTCAATTTGCTAATTCAGGGAAAACACATCTCCATGAAAATCCTCAAGACAATCCTTCCTCCTCTGAAAGAGAAAGGGACGGCAGATCTGATCTTTAATGGTATTGAATAATATAGCCCTCTGTAGCAGCAGAGCAGTGAAATCAGAGGGACTGAGTTTTTGCGCGTCATTCAAGTCAAGTGAAACCTACTGCAGAACCACAGCATCGACAGAAGGACCTTGTGGAGTCAAGCATCAGGGTAAGATCACACTTTAAAGTGTTCCAAAGAGTAGTTTGCCTACTGTGAGTCAAATGACACTGGCTCCTATTTCCCATGTAGCTTCTAAAGTATTCCTCTTTCTTCTCCCCACTTCCACAAACGGTCTGATCGATAAAGAGATATTTATTACCCCAGAACCAAAATAGGTTGTATTTGCACAAAATTTTTCAAACATTCCTAAGTGGCTTAGAAGCTGAATCCCCACTCATAATCACAAGATTTAGAAAGTGGGATGCTGGGGGCTTGGACGATATTTCTCATAGGATATGCTTTTCAATTCCCTAGGCAGGCAGTTAAGTCCAAGAAAACTATGGGAGAATGACCCCAGCTCGAAGGAAAGAACATAACAATCTGCATGGGATTTAGCACTAAGCGTAACAAAACGGCAGCCACCAAAATTGGAGGCCATTTTGTAAAACCTAAATGTCATGCATTTAGGGATTTTCAGTCAGGTTACCACCCTCTTTCCTTGGAAAAGGTACGGAGAACTCCTTCTAGGTCAGGGAGCTCTGAGTGTATCACGTTCCGTAGGATCAACTCACTGCTGAGTAGGGCCTTACCATGCACTGAAGTGGGATCTGATGCATTCTTTTCCTCCAGCTCAATCACTGTATTTGTTTGCCCAGTTGCTTGTTCCATCATGGTCATATCATACTCTGTGTTGTCCATTTGATCCAGGACAGCCTGGACAATGGGAACCATCATAGCAGTGGTGGCTGTGTTACTTATCCACATGGACAGGAAGGCAGTGACTATCATAAATCCCAGCATGAGGCTAAAGGGAGAAGCAGGCAGAGGAGAAAGGATTAAAGAAAACAGGCACTGCTAGTCTTTGTAGTCACTGTAATTTAGGCAGCAGAGCCCAGGCAGGGATGTGTGTAGTGTCCAGTAATACACAGCAGGGCCAGATTCCCTTCTAGGACAGCTCTGCCACCTTCACTGAAGGAATCCCAGAAAGCCATTAGGTCCTTAGTCTGTGCATGATTAAGTCTGTCATCATTTTGTCCCCAGTGGCAAGCATCTAGAATTTAGCCAGGTGCTGGTTCTGGCTAAAGAAAAATAAACTGTTCCTGCTTCCAGACTCCACCTCTGGAAACTCTGTAAAAATGCAGCTAAAGCGATTCTTGAAGGTTCCCTTCTCTGCTGACTGTTAAACACTATCCCTAGGCCTCTGCTGAATTGACACAGGCAAGGACGAAGTAATGTAATACTCTTACAGTGCAGGTTTCACCCCAAGAATCAGCAGGACCCTCAGCGCAATCCTTTTGTGAAGATTCCACTGTTCAACAGAAATTGCAACAATCAGCCCTCCAATGAAAAGCATGTTTGTGTCATTTAGGTACTGCAAGCACACCTGAAAGACAGAGAAGGTAGGTCAGGGACCCAAATGTCGCTTCTTGTTAGCTTCAATAGTACATGTGGCATTCCATCCTCTCAAAGCCATTTACTGCACCAGGTCCCATCCCAACGTTGGCAGAAGGAGCAGTTGCAGCCTCAGAGGCACCTCCAGTTTCTTGGACCCTTGATCCCCTGTTCCAAGTGCTGAACTGTCTAGTGCAGGGGCTCTCTGTGCATCATGAACCTTCTTTTTGATTCATTAGGAGTTAGTAAAGTACAAAATGGCAGCAGTTACCTAAAACATTGTTAGGGGCTCAAAGTATTGTATAGGCACTACAAATGCTGAGCTCCAAAATGGATTTCGCAGCACCTTTAGCAACCATACCTGTCCTTACGTGCTTGTTGGCCAGTAGTGAACCTGCGCTACAGTACCTAAATACAGCCTCTCTCCCTTGGACTAAAGCATGAACACCAACAGCCAGAATGAGCTTTGGAGGGCACACAGCGTACTTGCTGGCATCATGCTATCTACCCTGTCAGAAGAAGTTTGTCCCACGCATTCTGAAATCTCCCAGAGGATATGTCAGTACTGCTCTCTCACGGGATGGGTTATGGACACACAAACTGCTAGCACTAGTGGCATGCTTCTGCAGCAGGATCCATGCCCAGAAACAGACCATCCCCTCTGCCACCTCAAGCCCCACACCCTTAACATTTTGGGCAAATGTGTATTTAGTTCAGCATTGTCCCATACAGGAAGCCTGAACACTGCTCAGTATGTTAAAAAACATTACCATGTAAGTGAAGTGCTTTCCTATCAGACTTGTTTGCTAAATATTGATGGGGGATCGGAGCAATGGATATCCCTGTATCAGGTCTGGATTGAGCAAGAACTGCTCCTTACTGATTTAGAGCTCCGAACTCCAAGCAGAGGGAAAAATACCACAGGTATGAGCGAGGTAACAGCCAGTGGGATCACTTCAGTGCACCAGTATACAGCCATGATGATGATGATATACGCACATTTGGCCTCCTGCAACAAAATGGAAGACACATTTAAGCATAGAAAACGATTCCTAATGATAAGAAACACATTGGTAGCTCTTAGAAGGGGCTCAAACACTCCATTGTCTGTAGCTTAACAAGTTAGGCTGAAACAGGTAGCAGAGACACGAGAATTTAAACTTGTACTTTTAAACCTTGTCCTGAAGTCCCTTGCTCAAAAAGACCTTTTCAACCACAGTGATTGTTCTAATGTGCCCCCACAAAATGTAGGGTGTGCGAAAAAGAAATCTTTCACAAGTAGGTAAGTACACAGTTTGCAATGTGCAATTACCTCTTGGCAGTTGAGGGAAGCAGATTCCACATCTAGGAGCCAAGATTTTTTAATAGTGTTTGTAGATTTGGGCACTTCTATTTTGAGTTAATTGTTTTTAAATGGATGGCCAAATTTCCCAGTGTGGATGATTAACTTGTCTGAAATTCACGAATCTTTGAGGTGTGTCCAGTAGCACACCTGAACCCAGAAACCATATCACTGAATAAAGTTCTGAACTTTTAAAAGGAACTCTTAAAGTAAAACTCTTATACCTCATTTTTGGTGACTAAGCATGTTAGAAGTCTTTAATTACTTTCCCAAATCACACAGTGCTTACCTACTATGGGGATTCCCTGGATTAGAAATGTTGTAACATGTCTTTTCATACTGTTGATCAGGCATTTCTGTAACCTAGACTCCCTTAGTTTGTACTTCCAAAATTGTTAGGAGAAGCAAGCATTCATTATCCAGCAGTAAACAGTGTTTTAAAGCTTAAGTCAGTGTTCCGTAGTTCAGAATTTGCTCATATTTAGAGTATGTGTTTATAGGATTTTATTCTAATACAACAAATGGGACTTTATTGCAAAAATAAATGGTGTTACAGTGACATTTAAAAACTGCCGTAAGGTGATATTTATAAATAGGGGTGTGTTTTCCTTCATTTTGTTGAGAAGCTTAAGAACCAGAAAACAGCCTTTGTAAGTAATTTGACCTTTTTTTTTTCTTCAGGTTTCCAGGAGATTAATTACAGTGCATGTTCTGAAAAAAATATGTCTTCAGAAACTAAAAGATATCAGATAGATCCTATTTAAGTCTCTTCCCTTAATAAATATGAGGTCACCTCATGATACAATTTATGCTGTACCACAGTAACTAAGTGCTAGAACTGACTGTGGTTAATCTGTTGCCAGAATGAAAGACAGATAAACGACTCGAAGTGAATAAAATTCACAGTACAGAATAGACACTGGTTTTGTAGAGTGGAGAGTAAATAATTTATGTGAAGTTCAAAAATACAACCATGCTTATAAATTAACTCCAACAACCACAGCCAATTCAAACAACCAAACGTCTGGAATTAAACCTGTACCTATACCTGTATCCACCCGTGATTTATGGGAACAGTCACAGAACGTTCCTTTGCCACCTCTGGACAGTTGACAGGAGACACAGTGATCTGCCCTCTCACTGAGGGCTGAAGATGCAGTCATTGACAGAAATGTTACTCTCCCATTGTGAAATAACGTAATTTCCCAGATTAGACTGATGACACAATATTAGTACAAATACCGGAAAACTGAAGACATACTTATTTGTTTAGCAAAATTATCTTTCCCAGTATTGACCAAAGTAGTGCCTAACAGCCAGGAATTCCTCTTTCTATAAACCACCAGCATTCAACTGAAAGGTAGGTCTGATATTACCTAGACAAGTAAATCAGAAGAGCTGGCAATTCTGTTTATAAATATGCGTGGCATTTTCCTCTAAAATACACTCAGCAATACAGGTCACTCAGAAGAACGGCTGTTTTTAGCATTAGAATAGCCTCTAAAGCTCTAGTTGGCTAAAATACTGTAAACTGAGCTTTCACATTTTGCCAAGAAGGCTACAAGACATTAAAGACCGAACTCTTCACCGGGTTACTCCAATTTTATTCTGGTATAACTCCACTGAAAGCAAAGGAGTTGTGCCATCGCCACCACAAATTGGAGGATATTGCATTTGCAACCCTTGCAGATCACTGCGGATCACACCACGCACAGCTGCCAACTGCGCCCCTGACGAAGAATGCCACTCAGCAACACTCCCTGAAGTATCTCGGGGCCTCAGCAGCAGTGAGCTGCGGAACCCAGAACTCCTGTCTTTCAGTCCACTGCCATCATTACCAGGCAGTGCAAGGCACAAATCCCAAATGTACAGGCCAGTTATGCATATATTTATCTTTGGCCCAAGAACGGTGTGTCATTTGCACGACGGGTTGGGTCCACGGGAGCCCCAGTCCTGGCAGCGGCACCAGCCTTCGGATGAACAGAGACCGGCAGAGAGCTCCCGTGCGAGCGACCGAGGACCGCTCGGCAGTGACCCCGCAGCGCAGCTCGGCCGGTCGGGGGCCGAGCGGCCGCTGGAGCCGCACGGGCACGCCTCGGGAGGAGGTGGCAGGACGGATCCGCTTCAGGCCCCGGGGTCGCGGAACTGCCATGGCCGGGGCCGGGGCCCGCC
>NW_009647692.1:275035-280588 GCF_000708025.1 Charadrius vociferus
CTCCGCCTGACCCGCGCCGCGTCCGAACCCGCCGCCCCGCTCCGTCCCACGGGCGCCGGGACGCGACGTGGGGCCTCTCCCGTTGCCCCGGTGCTCAGGTGCCCCTCTGTGCGGGCGCTGCTGCAGACCCGCCACCACCAAGGAAAGCGGTGAGCGGCTGTGTGTCGGGGTGTCCCGCCAGCTGCGAGAATGCGTGAAGAGAAATCTCCCCGCCCGGAGTGCCTACAGGAAGTTGCCAGTAGGCACAAATTCTCCTAACGCATGTGGTGTGCAGCGGACAGACGGCTTCTCTCGGGTGCTGGACTGTGAGGAGGTGCTGAGGACACCTAGGGAGCATCAGCTCTCCCTCGTCTACACAGTGCTGAGGAAGGACTGAGCTCCTTCAGGGAAATGGAGAGTTAAAGCCACAGTGGGGGTCTCCCCAAAACAAAGGTCTGTGCAAGCATGCATGGCTGTGTTTCACTGCCTATTATTTTGTGAGGGATTGCGTGTCTGCAATCTGGGTTAAAAATAACCCGGAAAGGTTAACTTGAAAGGTTATTTTTAATGTCGTTCATTTCAATGATTTGGTCTACAGTGTAGCTGCAGAATCCGAATCAGAAGTGGTGGCAGTACTGAAAGGGCACCAAGCACTATCGAGGTGGCAGAAAGGAACAACTGGAGGGACTGGAAACTAAACTGAAGACAAATAATTTGTTGGTATTTTATATTCTGCTCCTGGGATGTCAACAGCCACCTGAAAATGAAGGCAGTGTAAATCATATCTTCACAATTTGATCCTGCAGACTCTTAGTACAGTCTTACCAAGCAGTTATTCACAGAAATAAAGAATTTCAGATTCCACAGCAAGTAATGAGGGAGCTCTGACTACAGCTTGCAGGATTTGTCCTCTGCTGACCAGAGGAACTTGAGCGACAGGAGTTCAAAACAAGACACTCCAATGTTACTGTTCTGTTTGTAAAAGCAGTGAATGTCCACTAAGGAAAATAGTAGCCAACCGGATCTGGACAGATTCCAAATCTACAAACCTTTAGCAGCAGTCCTGCTGGGTAACTTACCAGCACAGAGGAAACTTCACACCAGCTCAAAGCCTAGCAGAAAGTGGGGAATCGGCCAAAACTTGCATTCCTGTGGCCAGTGTCCAATGAAAAAAATGGTCCCTAGTCAACAAAGAAAAAGGATTACAAGCACTTGAATAAGAAAATGCAAAGAGTTAACTCTAAAGGAGTTGTACTAAGGTTCACTTTGATAGACCATTGCAAATATGATTTGCTGTCTTCTTGTTTAAATGAGATGCAGAGGAGAAAATAGAAAATAAAGGGAAAGGCCATGAACATGTGTTGATACGTGTAGATGGACTAATCCTGTGAAAGGAGACCTGCTTGCTGTACCTGGGAATGAGATCAGGGACTCCTGTAGGTAATTCAGTTAGCCAGTCCATGCCTCAGTGTCCTCTTTTGTCAAATACAGAGAAGGGGATCAATATTTCCTTATTGTGCAGAATGATTGCAAACTTGCCTTCAGTGTGCCATGCAGAGTACATTCTATGATATAGAACAAAATAAAAAAAAAAAAGGATTCACAGGAAAGAACAAGCATCTGAATAATAAGTCAGATTGAAAGATTGTGAGTACCCTCTTCTGCTGTTTGCATAGCAAATGTCAAGCAGAAAGATGTACCTTTGGGAGGAGAAGGGGCAGGATGTAAGAAACGCAATGTTCCCTAGGGTTCTTAGGAACAGCTGACTTGGAACAGGGATGAGAAGACAGTGCAGGCCTCCCAAGAGATTATAGAGCAAAAAGGAAGGAGCAAAGGAGGAAAACAGAGAGGTGTCAATCAGGACCAGCAAGTACCTGACCCTTGAAGATAAAATACGCAATTCCCAGTTCTTTGGTGGAGTTGCCTGGTCAATACCAGTTGAATGGAGATCTAGGAACAACACTGAGCTCAGATTTGAAGGAAAGCATGTCTAAACCTCCTTTATCTCAGCATGTTTTTATGTGAGACCCAGGTCTCAAACTAAGCAACTGTAATCTTTTAATGAATCAAGACCACCACTGTTAAATTGAGTTTAGAAACCTAAATTTACAGGCTGATCATTCCCAGCACTTTGACTAAAGCAAAAGCTGGGAAAAATCTTAAGCGTGACCATGGAAATGAGCAACTTTTATTTCTTTACTTTTTTTTTTTTTTTTTCAAAAGTAGGCTCCTTTACTAGAGGTTTGCTTCAGAAGGAGAACAGGTTGGTTTGTTGGAGTGCATGTGAAATATTTGTTCATGAAAAACGTCTATGCTGACTCTGCTGAGAAGAAATCGACTTAGTGCCAACTACAGTTCCTGTGAAAGTCTGCTAGGAATTCAGCTAAAACCAAGCAAAGCAGCTGGCTGTTTCAGAGCAGCAAGGACAAAGTCCTGCACTGAACTGAACTTATAATCTTGAAGGGTAAATTATGACTTCCTTGCCCCCTTGCTCAAGTCATACTGCCACTGCACACTTCATACTTAATATAGATACTTTAAAAACCATTGGAGGCTTACATGTGTCAAATCATGCTCTGCTGTAAGAACCAGGAGGCCAAGAAGTTCACTGAATCCAGATGTTAGAACTACATATTCACATATCATTGCAAACAGCAACCGCGTGGGCAGGAAGAAGAATACTGAGTAAGGACAAGAGAGAAGATGCCTACATTCAGGAAAGGAGGTGGAAAAGCTGTGCAATGCATAGTCAAGATGCAGGAAGGGGGGAGCATAATTGGACGAAATGGGGGAAGAGAGCAGTTTACGATGCAGACCAAGGCTGGCCACTGCTCTCGGAGGGATCAGCATACACCAACAGAGGAGCACAGAGGAGCATGTTCGATTTGGGAAGCCTTCCAGCCATTCCCTGTCTCCCTCAATCTATGCTTACAACTCAGATGCACTTGGCAGTGGCTGGATATGAGTGCTACAGGAATGGCAGCTCTTTCACAGATGTTGCCCATGAGCTTCCTCTTCACTGCGCCAAGAAGGTGGCGGACAAAGCTTTGGCTGCTTGCTTTACAGAACTAGTCTGACAGTCAGGCAAAAGGAAGCTGCAGAGAGCCCACGGTGCTTGCAAAACCTCCAGCAGGAGTAGTTTTAGATGGTTCAAAGACAGCATTCAGAAAAAACCTCCCATGGGCTGAAATTCAGCTCATGCTAATTGAGCACTAACTGCAGGCCTTCAAGAAAAAAATCCTTTCCTCCAGCCAGTAGTGCTCTGAACACAGCGGAGACCAGAGCACTATTTACAAATATGTATGAGATGTGTGGTTTCACAGTCTTAAACTACTGATTTAAAGACAGTAGGTAAAATTAGCTTTTGGATGCAGATACCACTTAGAAGCGGGAGACTGTAGCAGCCTTTGGGCTAAATTTTAATACCCTAACATTGAATAATATGCCACTCTTGTTCTTCTTCGTAGTAAGGTTCAACTCAGTTTACAAAGGAACTCAAATCTTTGTGTTACAAGGAGGCTTAGGCATGGATGATGAAGTGGAACCAGGAGTTGAATCAGGTCTCTTGTACCCGAATCCCTTTCCCTGGTTACTAGACACCACTGCTCCTATTTGCTGCTGTTGTACCCTAATAAACACAGATATTTTAAAGCATATCAAGGACCAAGGGTACTATGCAGTAGCACAGCCAAGCCCATCTCATGGCTCACTGCCACTGACCTGCTCGGGCTTTCTTGCCGCTTCTCAGCTGGTGGCTCTGGGGCTCATTGGAGTTTACCTTGGCAAAGAAAGCAGAACATTTCTCTGCTGGGTTAGTGAGCTGAATAGGTTCACTGAAGTGTTCAGTGAGCACCAGAGCCAGCTCAAGAGGCTGGGCCACTTATGGCTGGGAACAGCAACACCTGGGACAGGAACAGCTGCACCTTTCAAGACAGCAAATTCATAGATGAGCTTGACAACCTTGTCGAACCACACACAGAGTCTTGCAATCTTCCCTTTTGTACTTCAGATACCAGATTCAATGAAGTGAGCCACTGTAAAGAGTTTCGCTCAGAAGTGGTACGCTGCTGAAGATGAGTTAACAGATGCTGACCTGCATTGTTTGGGTTAGTAGAAAGGGACTAGAAAACAAGTCCTCCTGGAAGGCAGGAATTCCAGGGTCATCAGTTCAGGTGGAAAAATTGGAAAATAAAGATTTTAGTATAGTTTAGGTCATTCCCAGGAAGCTGCTTTAATGACATACCCTATTTACTACAAGCCAATCGTCCTAGTTACTCCTGTTATTGCTGGATAGGAATGATCTGTGGCGAGGAGGCTTTAGAGGTAGCAGTTGTTTCATTTAATTACAGATATACATATTTTCTACGTCTAATTCAAATGCTGTCCAAGCACACAAGTACAGTTTGCCTGTTTAAAAGCACTCCATTTGACCTAGATAACTGCTATTCCCTCTCAAGACAAAAACTCTCCTCACATTCTTTATAAAGTTCTTTCATGTTCCAGGCTTCATGCAACACCCAGAGGTACAAAAGTTTTAACAAAATTATATTAAACAAGGACTGTAAGACCTATCATACTTGACACCGAGAAACAAAAATGAAAACAACTGACCCTGAGAGATTCTAGGACTTAGCAGTAAAAGAAGTGTCTTCTACCCAGGCTTTTGAAAATCACATTTAAAAAACAACCAGCTCAGAACTTACCTCTATGTGATGCTTGACTTAAAAAGATGCCTAGAAGAGGTCTTGTACAATAATGTTATGCACTGAAGGGTTTACACAGAATTGAAATGGAAAGAGTTATTACTGGCATTCAGAGAAAATCACTGTTTCAAAATCAAAATTACTTTCTGTTTTCCCTCCAATCAGTACTGTCCAGCCACTGCCAGTCCAGTGTGTTGCTTTAGGAGTATCTTTCAACTGAGTTCCCAGTGGAGCATCTGATATTTTTCCAAGAAAAGCTTTTGAGACTCTGAACGAACAGTCCTTTCAGTACAATCCCTGTGCCCAACAACTTTCTACATAAAAGCCCTCATTATGAATTTTGAGTCAGTGGGGTTTTCTCAATCAGTGTGTGTTGCTGATCAGGCTTTCTTGACCTAGAATTGGTATTTCCCATAGAGTTTGCATGAAGCCCTAAAGCACATTCGATGCTGTGCAGGCTAATGACTACAAATGAAAAAAAAACACCAAAAAGCGCAAAAGAAAATCACATAAAAAAATGTCATTTGGAATTGGCAACTCTGTAACTTCTCCTTTGGCTGCCATCTCATTAACATATTTGTTCAAAAGCCTTTTCTCTGCTTCATTACATAATTTGTGTTACAAAATCCAGATAAACACTCATTATTCCCAGGTCTCTCTCCACCAGCTGGCTGGTTTTGCCTGAGTGGGACAGCGTTATGCCACGGAGGCCGAGGCGGGTACTTACCGCGACCACCGTGCCAGAGGTGGAGGGGCCGCAGGAGCCCCTGCCCTCGCTGCCCAGTGCCCTCCAGCCCTGTGCCCGCAGCCTGGAGACCGGCTGGCAGAACAATGGCTCTGGTGACATCAGCAGGACCAGCGCTGTGGCCCA
>NW_009647692.1:280880-292439 GCF_000708025.1 Charadrius vociferus
AGGGGGGTCTCGCTGGGCACCTCGGCGGGCGCCCGCAGTGGGTGGGCGAGTGCGGGCATGGCAGGGCGCTGGTTTCGGCTGGGATACGGTTCATTTTCTTCACGGTAGCTGGTATGGTGCTATGCTTTGGATTGGTGCTGGAAACAGTGTTGACAGAACAGGGATGTTTTCGTTACTGCTGAGCAGCCCCTGCACAGCGTCGCGGCCTTTCTGCTCCTCACAGCGCCGGCAATGGGCTGGGGGGGACACAGCCGGGACAGCCGACCCCAACTGACCATACGTGTGACATCGTGCTCAGTGTATAAACTGACCACAGGGCTGTTCCATACCATCTGAGGTCATGCTAGTATATGAAGCTGGCGAAGAAGGAAGGGGGGATGTTCAGAGTGATGGCGTTTGGCTGCCCGAGTCACTGTTACGCGTGATGGCACCCGGCTGTCCTGGGGACGGCTGAACACCCGCCTGCCGTGGGGAGCAGGGAATGAATTCCTTGCTTTGCTTTCCTTGTGTGTGTGGCTTTCGCTTTACCTATTGAACTGTCTTTGTCTCAATCCACAAGTTTTCTCACTTTCAACCCTTCTGATTCCCTCCTGCAGCCCAACAGGGGGGAGCGAGCGAGTGGCTTGCATGGGCCTTAGCTGCTGTCTGGGGTTCAACCACGACAGGGGGTCTGTGCCCTGCTGCAGGGAGGCAGAGGAACCCCTCTGCCCACATCTGCTTCTGGCAGCTCTGGGCGCAGCCCTGCCTGCTGCACAAACCAGCTACTGTAAATTAGACTTATTTGGGAAAGAAGGAAACTCACATCCCACAGTTCCTCTAAGGACTATCACACTAATCTGTATGTGGAACTCACAGTAAAAACTAATACTCGTCTGGCAACGCTGCTGTTGCTCCTTTAAAGAATTTTTGGCTCAGCAGCTGTTTGGGGTGGAGTTACTGCAACAGAGGCTTTCAGTTTCGTTTTTTTTTCCCCTCTCTGCTCTGAAGAAAGGATATCCAGCAGAATAAAAAGAAATATCATGTCAGAAGAGAGCCGGTTCTGCAAAAATTGGTAAGAGATCTTTCTGTCTCTCCACCCCTACAAAGCGTAGGGATTTAAAGAGTTTTCTAGGATTTTCCCTAGTGTTATCTAGGTTTCCCGTAACAGGGGGATAAGAGGAAGAACCATACAGCAAGACAGGTCTATGCTAGCCATTAAGTAGTAAACAAAACCAAGTTTTGTATGCATTTTCACATTTCCAGGGTGCTACTTTATTGCTACTTTGCTGTGGAGAGGTTTCTTCCATAGCCCTCTCCCGTGCTGCATGTTCTCTTTTACATAATACCACTGTGGGCAATTTTGCAGTGTCTGGCAGCAGAGTCAGTGCATGGACCATGCCAAACCCAGCAGCTGCCTCAGTTTTCCCTCGTGGCTGATGTTTCTTTCTGTTGCTATGTTTGCAGTTAAGTGATAAAATGATCATTTTTTTCAGCGTAATTGCCATCTCTTATAGGATAGAAGGCTGAAAGAGGCCATGAGGATAGCATAGCTTGGTGTGTCTCAACTAGTAGCGAGGCCATTGGGCCAATTACGTGAACAAAGACTACGAAGCACTGCAATTAAAAAGAAAAAGAGCCAACTTTAGAAACGTTAAACCTGAGCTTAGCCTCAATTTTATTTGGTCACAAAGAAGAACCAATGCTTAGCCTTGCATAAAGAGAGCCTGTGCATTATGTTCTAAAAGGTTGTAGGGGATGCTTTGAATAAAGCAGTTGCTGCACACTGATCAGACTGCTGGCAGACCTACTTTGCCTAAAACTTTTGATAGATGCCTCTAACCAATTCTTAAAAACTCTGGTGACAGAGACGATGTATTCCCACAGGAAATCCATTCCATTGCTTACCCATCATAATCATGAGAAGCTTCCTCTCATGTCTAAAGCAGATTTTCTTGAGGCAACTTACCTTATCTAAGAAAATTAGAAGAGTTAACTGCCCAAAGGCTTTTTTGCTGTGGCTGCTTTGTCTTGGTGCTGGGCTGTTCGTAATTTATGTGGCCTCACCCTGGCCATTCCTTCCACATTGAGTGACCAGCAGACTGATGCTGGGCAAACTGATTCTGTGGCCCAGACATGATGTCAGAGTTTGGAACAAAGACTAGTGCAGAACGCCCAAATGGCATCAGCTGTTCTGCCTCAGACATCTCCTCGAAGTAGCAGAGCTGGCAGTGTACATGTCCTTTCAGGCAGTCTTCCTACTCTTGTAGGCCAGAAAGGCTGCAAGGGCTTACCTCTAGCTGCCATGTCCTAATGACCATCACTCTCTTGTGTCAGGCATCAGCACCTCCTGCCGCAGGGCCCACTGCGGTAAAGACTTTGAAATGACAGGGATACACCTCACCTCCTGCTGCCTGGCGCACTAAGGTCTCTGAGCCTGAAGTGAGGGCAGTGAGGCTGACTTCCTAAGACAGGTCCCATGGGATCAGGATCCCAGGTCATGCTAGCACATGAAGTCAGAAAATCAGCTGGTGTGCACATAACTCATCCTTGGAGGCTGTTTCAAGGGGAGCAATGGCAGTGTTACACTGCTTAAGGTTTGCACCTGGAAGCTTCTTCGGCAGGTCTGACCCAAGCCCTGTTGAATTGTATCTCAATTCTTGTCACTAATGTTGCGAACATGTCAGTCATTCAAATCAAATAAGTGATTTCCCAGATAAACTTAAGTGACTCTTCCTGAACCCACTGAGCATGGTGACATCTGTGTATCTCAGCTCAGAGGTAGCCTTCATCTGAACAGAGCAGCTTCTTGGCTGGGCTACCTTAAATTGGTCTGCTGGGAGCCAAAGAGCTGTAAATTTTGTGATGCCTTAGATGACACCCAGAAGAGGGGCCTTTCTTTCCTGTCCACATCTGTAAACAATGTAAACAACAGCCCGAGCTTTTCCTGAAACAATTGTTGGACAAATATACCAGGAGCTACCAGCAGCTGCCCTGTCCCTTTCAGAAGCATACCTGTTAGCATGGCAGAACAGAATGTGTATCAGAATCCAGTCTCTAAATGTCTCATTAAGATGAATCAGAAAGCCAACTACTTATTTCTAGTTTTTAGGGACAAACTAGTTGAATTGTAGCCAGTTGTACTGGGTCTGGCTGGGATGGAATTAATTTTCTTCACAGCAGCCCCTATCGTGCTGTGTTTTGTATTTGTGACTAAAACAGTGTTGATAATACACCAATGTTTTGGCTTTTGCTGAAGGGTGCTTGCATACAGTCAAGGTTTTCTCTTTTTTCCCCACTTTGCCCCGCTCCCCCAGTGAGTAGGCTGGGGCTGAGGAAAAGTTTGGGAGAAGACACAGCTGGGACAGCTGACCCAAACTGACCAAAGAGATACTCCATACTGTACAAATGCATGCTCAGGAATAAAAACTGCATTAGAGGAAGAACAATAGGATTGGGGTTTGAGTTTTTTTGGCTTCCAAGCTGGCTATTGTTCAAAGACTGGCTGGGCATAGGTATGCCTGTGGGAGATGGCGAGTGATGTCATTTGCTTCATTTATTCCTCCTCCCCCCCCCCACTCAACCTACAAGTTTTCTCACTTCTGTTCTTCCTATTTCCCGCCCTGTCCCATCCCACTGTGTGTGTGGTGGGGTGGTGAGTGAGCAGTTGTGTGGTGCTTTGCTGCTGGCCAGGGTCAACCCACCACACCAGCTCATTTACTCATCTCTCTTTTCCATTTATATGCTCTGTAGTAAACGAGATGTGTCTGCTGCCAATTTCTCCCTCCATGAGGCCCACTGCTTGCGGTTTCTCACTCTCTGTCCAGAATGTGATGAACCAGTTGCCCAAAAGGATATGAAAGACCATCAGACAGAAGCACATAAGCAGGTGAGGAATGCGACTTGTTCTTCAGGGTTTCCTTGAAAATAGCAAAAAGCTCTGCCAGTGCTGAAGTGGTATGTTGTCTTGGTTTCAGCTGGAAAAGAGTTAATTTTCTTTCTAATGATTGCTGTGAAAAGAATGTCAATAATACCTATTGTTTTTAGTTGTTGCTAAGTGATATTTACACTGTTCAAGGACTTTTTTTCAGCTTCCCATAGAGGAATAGGCAGAATGATGGAATGGCCAATGAAATATTCCATACCATAGCTGTCATGCTCACTATATATATCTGGGGGTTAGCCGGGGGCAGGAATCCGCAATCACTGCTCAGGAGGGTGCCAATTCACCAGAGTGACCCATGTAATTATTATTATTGCTATTTTTCCTTTTCTGTTATTATTTCTGTTAAACTGTCTTAATCTCAACCCACCAGGGTTTTTTTCTCCCTTTCCCCTCTTTTTTTTTCCTTATTTCCCCCCACCCTTCTTGGTGGGGTGAAAAGGAGGTGGGGGTGAGTGAGTGGCTGCAGGGTTCTAGTTGCTGGCTGGGGTTAAACTACAACGTATATTCATGGTATGTGCTCTATATTAACTAGATTTGGACTTCTGTAATTGTTTGACCAGAAAATCTGTACAGGTCTGATATGACCCTTCCCGCCTGGTTACAGCACCTTTTGATCTTATCGCACACTCGTCCTAAGAGACTAAAGCTTCCACTGTGGTATCTCAGTTTCCTCAGAAATAGAAATTACAGATCAAGTATGGATACACGCTCCTAGTGCTTGTGAATTAGCGAGAGCATACAAGTTAAATGATTTGATTAGAGGAAGATGGACAGTACCTGATCTGACATAAACCTTGCTTGTACAAAGCTATTACTTCAATGCACATTTTTAACAAAACTGGACTGGTAGAGTAATTTTATCAGGTCTTCATATAGTGAGGCAATAGCATTTTCAGTATAGCATTAAGAACCCTGTAGCTAGAGGTACTATGTTGAAGCATGAATACACAGGTGTGACTTTTTAGTCTGTTTTACTGCTTTCATTGTTTTAGTGATTCCATTGATTTGAGTTATTTAACAGAACACGAGTAGCTCTCATGGCAAGCCTATAGAAAATGAGCATACCTCCTATTTTTTCAGAGAGGCTATTATAATTTAGACTAGCTGAATACCAGACCTATACTTTTAAGTTAAACCTCAGTCAAAAATTTGAATACACGCTCTTTATTTCACATCACACTTTGCATTTCACATGGGCTCCTTTGAGAACTGGATCCCTGCACAGAACGACAGCTTCCTGTGGAATCATCAGATATCTGTTTTCCTCAAAATCTCATCAACACAGCTCAGGCCTCACAGAGAAAAAAAAATTCACCACCAGCTTGTGGATGATTGGGATGAAAATGACAGGAAGATCATGTCAGCAGCTTGAAGCTGTATTGACATATGAAAGCACTAACCATCATCCTATGCTCCCAGTGAACTGGTGTATGTTTTGCTTGCAGGTCAGATGTAATCTTTGTCACCAAAGCATGCAGCAATACAAGTTGGAGCATCATGAGGTACGTATGGAGTGCAGTACTTTCCACCTTCTAGGCTGATCCCTTTGACCAGCCACCAAGAGTCACACTAATGGGTTCAACAGCAAAAAAGTGTAAATTCCTGACTCCTGCCTGGACCATGAAGAAACTTAAACCTCTCAACAGTTGCAGTGTTTTGGCATACCTATTCCCCCTTGCAAATAAGTATATCCCGTGGTGGTTGCTCATCCAGTTGTGATAGGGCAGTCTGTTCCAGGATATAATCTATTACTTTCTCATCTTTGGCACCTCAAGCTGATGCTCTGTCAGAGGGTCTCAAAGACATTTCTGTCCTGCCCCCACACTCATATTACCTGCTTTTCCAAAGGAGAGGTTATACAAAGCAAGAGTCATCTCTCACACGGGAGCCTTGCATGGGAACTGCATGAGTGCCAGGCCAAGGAAACAGCCAAGGAGAAGATGGGCAAAAGAATTGGCAGAGGCTGGGAAGTGAGAGCAGCCTGTCCACACTAGCTGTAGTCTAACCATTTCAAGGAACCAAAGCAGTGAAGACATGACAGGCTTCCCCTCGTGGTGGTAGCCGAAGTATTGGAATTTTCTAGGTGGGCTTGTGCTCTGTTGCTAGCCTGTACTGATACAGAACATCTTCACTGCTAATGATTCCTGTTTTGCCTTATATTGCCTAAATCATCCTAAATTGAAGATAGCCTAGATAGGCAAACTCCTAACACAGCTAAACCTGCATTTGGTTGTTTACATACACCTTAAGGAGGGCATTCTTTAGCATTCACTCATTGCTCTCACGCAGTGCCCTCTTTTAGTATTGATAGAAAATTTGCAATAATTTCCTCTATTCATGTGCAGACCAAGGAGTGCCACGAACGAGCAATGAAATGCAAGATCTGTGAGCTTGAAATGCCCTTCAACAAGCTGCAGGAACACTTGAACATCTGTGCCAGCCGAACAGAGCGGTGTTGGGAGTGTAACAAATACATCATGTACAAAGACCAGAAAAAACACAAAGATATTTGTCAGAACAGTGGTCTGCCCTATCATAAGGATGTGAACTTTCAAACCAGTGAAGCACCCACTAATGCAACATTTATTTGCCCCACTGGTAAGCAAAATTCCTCATTGTAATGGACTGGGTCAACTCTGTTAAATCTCAATGAAAATTCTCCTACCTTCTCCACAATTCTCAGTAATCCAGACTGGAGGGGACTGTTTAACCAACTGCAGTGAAAGGGCCAGGTGTTGCTTTCTCTTATATTGGTTATTGTAAAGCCAGAGTGGTTCCACTGCGTGGTAGCTCATTGGCCATGTTCTTTTATGCCTCCCTTATATCCTGGAAATGAAATTCCTTTTGTCAGAAAATAAGTGGAACTTCTTCCTCTTTCAATTTGTCGTGCAGGAGAAAATACGATTTAGAATTTCTTCCTACTTCATATATAAAATACAGTGATGCATACTTTTATTTCTTGAAGTTGAGAGCAGCTTTATTAGGCCTATGGTATTGGACAGAGTATGTCAAGACAAAAAAATCATGAATCCTGTCAATGATTCCAGAAAAGAACAGGCATCAGTAGGTGCAGTTGTTGGCAAAATAAACTATAGAGAGCAAAACCCCCTAGCAATAGAATTAGCTAGGCCAGGGTAGGAATGAAGCATCTTGAGCAGCAAAACATGGGAGTGGAACTTCAAATATCCTGAAGTTTGCGAGAAGGGATGGTGGATTGTTTTTGAGTGGTGCCAAAAGCAAAATGTAGTCACAGCTCTAATTCCTTCTTGGCCAGTGGAATCGGCATTCTGTGTTTCTCTAGAACCGGTGACCATAAGTGAATCTGAGCAGCCTGTCCAGATAACTAGTGTCAGTAATGTGTTTCTCTTCTTTTTTTTCTTTCCCTTCTGAAGGTACTGGTGGCAATCTTTGTCAGAAGTGCAATAAGTCATTCCCAGACGACCAGTACTCTCAACATCTGGTAAGCACATTTGAAAATGAACAAGAGAATGGTCTGTGCTTAATTTCCAGCCAGTATGCAGCTGAAGCATCACTGTGAGGTGGTGTCCACTGTCCCTCCCCATAACTCACCTCTGTCGCAAATCGCAACATACCACACAGTTGGGTGTAATGCCAATCTTTCTTCACCTCATTATGCATACTCTCTTTTAACAGAATGAATGCAGTGCAGCCCATAAGCTGACAAAAGTTCTTGCTGGCCAGTCAACTTCAGAACTCATCAGCGATCCATCACAGTCGTCTTCCTCCCTGGCTTCCTCTTCCTGCTCCGAGAATGCAACGGTGTGGAAAGATGTCCGTCCCAAAGCAAAAGAAAGGGATCAGCCACTGACCTCCAAAACTTTGCTTAAACGCCCAAAGAAGAAAAAGTCTGGCTTTCCCTCTCCCACAAGAGGTGGACTTTCCACATCACCTCAAGATCTTAAAGACACCCAGTCTTTTGATGTGCTGGTGACCTGTGCCCATTGCAACATTCTTCTGCCACTTCCAACCCTTCGGAAACATGAGGTGAGAAGTGACACATTGAACTCTGCCTCCTACATGCAAAGGACCATACCTACAGAATCACAACATAGCTCCACACTGCCTGGGGTCCCAGTGCCCGTTTCTGGATTCCACAGCTTCTCGAAATGCTGGCCATAGGTACACTCTCTCTATAAAGCGTGGAATTTGTTAATTCCATTTACTATTTGTGCTCACATCTACGCAAACAAGATCCATTGCCTATAGTCTGCTTGAGTTTTAGGAAAATAATAACCATGACTCAAGCCATTAATTTTAAGCTCCAGGCCTGGAAAGTCTTCAGCAATTGTCCTTATTAGCTGAAGGCTAATATTGTTCCTGCTAAACAAATAGTATGATTATCTCTCAGCTGCATCAGAGATGGAGCTCTAGATAATT
This sequence comes from Charadrius vociferus, assembly GCF_000708025.1. NCBI lineage: Eukaryota > Metazoa > Chordata > Aves > Charadriiformes > Charadriidae > Charadrius > Charadrius vociferus. The sequence continues at coordinate 289,201 of NW_009647692.1, forward strand.
TTCCATCCCAACAAAGGTACCCAGTTGCCTCCCTACTGAATGTGACTGCATTTTGACTATAATGTTAAATTCACCTCTGATATGACTGTTATTTGTTTTTCTAGATCAAATGTCTACGTTTGACATCTTTGAAAAATGCTAGGATGAAACAAAAATCAAGCTATGGAGAAAAAGGTACTGCAGAATTTCAGAAATTTAGAATAGAATTCATCATTCAGGATTATTCTACATTGGGTTAATAGGAACAAAGGGATATTTTGCAGAAGAAGTGCATCTTGAAAAGCTAGTACTCAGAATATCACAAAGCTCTTTAGATTCCACACGCAGTGGTTTGCCATGAGGTTGCATTAAGCAAGCATTGCTTCAGAGCCAGTATATTTTCACTCTCTTGACTCAGAGTAACATGTATTGTGCTGCTCAAATTGTGCTACTGTGGACAGTGCAGTACCTTCCCTGCTGTAAGCAGAGAGCAACACAAAAGATTTCACAGAACAGATGTTCTATCCCACGTCTGTATGCTCCAACACTGAATGGAAGCTTAAAGAATAGTTTCAGAAGACAAGAAGTAGTATTTTTTCTCCATAGTAAAAATTACATACTCAGTAGAAGCATTGATATAATTATTCCAGACAATACCGCCAGTTGAGCTTGTGCTGATCCACAGGCAGTAAGTCTCTTCCCTCACCCTGTCCCAGACAGGCTGTGAATCTTAGCACTTCTCTCTTTGCTACCCCCTGCCTCTGCTTTTCAGTTCCTAAGCAGTATTGTTTCCCCTCAGTCCAATTAATTAAGTGAAACTGAAAGCAGTTATTCTCAATCTTTCCTTTTTCTACTTGGTTCAGTAAATTAGGTATTACTTCTCCCTGTAAAACTTTCCTCTCCTGGTAAATTAAAGAGAGAAAGCACCAAAGTGAGAAATGGGGGGTTTGTCTAGTTTTGAATTACAGGACTCTAGCCTTGAAATAAAAGTAAATCCATGGTAATTACACAGATTATTTGACTTGCATTGTGTTTTTTTATATAGTTCAACTGAGCAATGACATAGGAAGGCCATAAAACCGAAACTTTAAAATCACTCATAACTGGGCTTTGTTTGTTTTACAGAAGACTCTTTCTACAGCGCTCATGATTAAATCTGGAATTAGAGGCGTGTCTTCAGATTGAAGCTTCAGCTCCACTTTAGCAAAAGGCACTGAAAGTGCCGTAGGTTTATTGACAAATAAAAGCAATTTGCTACTCTGGATCGAGAACAAAGAGTCACTCAGATTTTATTCCTTATCGAGAGAGGCATTTAAAAGGTTTCACCAGACAAGTGTGAAAGTGATGGGGGCTCAATAGCTGTTGTTGTTTCAAATATTTCTGTGGAAGCTTGCCTTAGGAATGTACTTCTCCTACCTGCTTCAGCAAGGAGAAGAGCTTATTTTAAAATGTTTATTCTGGGGGACAGAAGGAAATAAGGAATTTGGAATTCCTTGTCATGCTGAGTGCCACCAATTCCCCTTCCCCTCACCAAGAGCCGAGACCTTAGTGTTTTTCTGGGCCTGGCCCAGTGAAATTAAAGAACATTAGATCCTGCTCTCCTCCACTTCAGTGATCCACTGAACCTGGGGCTAGCACGAACAGCTGAGTCTCGGGAGACTGCAGATGCAGCCAAGGATAACTGAGGGTGCTCATCTTCTGACACACAAATGGAAACTGATAGAGCCCAGTGGTGGAAAAGTTAGACATGAAGGGTGAGTGGATGCTTTATGCTAATGTTTGTGAACATTTGTGAAACAGCCTTTGCTGCTTGGCATCTTACATCAATAAAGGCTACGACATGTTAACAGAAGTTTTACTACAAGGTGCCATTTTCCTCTCCTCCACCTTTAGCAGTGTTCAGTCTTACAAGCTGATGTGGAACTAATGTACATATGCTGACCTATAATTTGAGTAACATCTTACTTCTCAGATCCAAACGTGTGCATTTATGCACACGCAGACACAGGCTGTGAAGTCAGGCCGAGTCCATGAACTCTCTCTGATTCAGCAAGGGCCCAGGCTCATTTATGACTATCGTAGGCATATCTGTATGGGCAGGACTGAGCTGAAGTGCACCAATGGACATTCCAAGAGTAGATACTTCCAGCCTTGTAACCACTTGGCTCGTGCCAGCATTGTGAGTGGGACAGTGGCTGGTCATGCGGCCTGGCAAGTGTTCGTGACTTCTGAGGCTCCCTCAACCTCTGCAGCATAGACGCTGTTTGTAACAATCAATTTTCCTACATGCATTCAGACCTCATTAATCTGAATCTGAAACTCTGCTGCTCAAAGGCCAAGAGCGCATGACTCCACTCCCTGTCTGTCCCAGATGCTTTGTTGATCAGTGTCTAGTGAATTGTGTTTGAGAGCTTGCGAGAGTAGGGATTTTCAAACACAATTTAAGACAGCGCACACTGAGGTTTATCTAAAGCTTTTAAACAATTGTTCCGAACTTCTGGTAAGGAGGTCTAACATTGAACATGGTGCTATGAAACCAAATTTTCTGTATTTGGGGGCAGAGGAAAGGGCTGTGAAAGCATGTCCGTTAAAGCTGTATCACTCTATGCATAAATTTATCCTCTTTTATTCTGCACTCATTAGACTTTCACATAGTTTAGTATCCTTATTATTCTTTCATACACATCACAGCAATGGACTTGATGGAGCTCCACACAAGCATAAGCTCTTGTGTATTTTGGGGTCTGTACAGGTTCCAGCAAAGCTGGACTTAGGCCTCCCAGGAACCGTTTCCGTACTGTTCTTTGAAGTCTTTTTGAAGAGGGCTGGTAAACATGACATGGTCTGAAGAGAATCCACAGTAAACAAGTAACACAAGTTTGGAGACAAAGTGAGCAGGCAGCTCATGCGCCACAGTCTAAATACAGAGAACAACATGAAAGCATTTTCATCCCTTTTGAAAGGGAACTTTGAAAGATTTGCTGCCCGATGCTTTGCACCTAGAAAGACCCCAATCTACCAGAGAGGACAACAAACGGGCAGGAACAGGCTAGTAAGGGGATGGCGCTCGCACTGGCCCTGTTATCACAAGAGAGCTGCAGACTAACCCGCGCTCCGGTAGCACAGGACTGCCACGGAGTCACACCTTGTGCTGAGAGATGGGAACCAAAGTAGCTGGGTCTGAAAAGTGTCACAAAACTCACATTAGAGCACAAGGCCAGCTTTGTCCTTACAGCCCCTTTGCTTTTTTTTCGGGGGGG
>NW_009647692.1:295968-304024 GCF_000708025.1 Charadrius vociferus
CCCCCCCCGCCTTCCCTTCAAGTATTAAACTGTCTTTATCTCAACCTACAACTCAACCTACAAGTTTTCTCACTTCTGTTCTTCCTATTTCCCGCCCTGTCCCATCCCACTGTGTGTGTGGTGGGGTGGTGAGTGAGCAGTTGTGTGGTGCTTTGCTGCTGGCCAGGGTCAACCCACCACACCAGCTCATTTACTCATCTCTCTTTTCCATTTATATGCTCTGTAGTAAACGAGATGTGTCTGCTGCCAATTTCTCCCTCCATGAGGCCCACTGCTTGCGGTTTCTCACTCTCTGTCCAGAATGTGATGAACCAGTTGCCCAAAAGGATATGAAAGACCATCAGACAGAAGCACATAAGCAGGTGAGGAATGCGACTTGTTCTTCAGGGTTTCCTTGAAAATAGCAAAAAGCTCTGCCAGTGCTGAAGTGGTATGTTGTCTTGGTTTCAGCTGGAAAAGAGTTAATTTTCTTTCTAATGATTGCTGTGAAAAGAATGTCAATAATACCTATTGTTTTTAGTTGTTGCTAAGTGATATTTACACTGTTCAAGGACTTTTTTTCAGCTTCCCATAGAGGAATAGGCAGAATGATGGAATGGCCAATGAAATATTCCATACCATAGCTGTCATGCTCACTATATATATCTGGGGGTTAGCCGGGGGCAGGAATCCGCAATCACTGCTCAGGAGGGTGCCAATTCACCAGAGTGACCCATGTAATTATTATTATTGCTATTTTTCCTTTTCTGTTATTATTTCTGTTAAACTGTCTTAATCTCAACCCACCAGGGTTTTTTTCTCCCTTTCCCCTCTTTTTTTTTCCTTATTTCCCCCCACCCTTCTTGGTGGGGTGAAAAGGAGGTGGGGGTGAGTGAGTGGCTGCAGGGTTCTAGTTGCTGGCTGGGGTTAAACTACAACGTATATTCATGGTATGTGCTCTATATTAACTAGATTTGGACTTCTGTAATTGTTTGACCAGAAAATCTGTACAGGTCTGATATGACCCTTCCCGCCTGGTTACAGCACCTTTTGATCTTATCGCACACTCGTCCTAAGAGACTAAAGCTTCCACTGTGGTATCTCAGTTTCCTCAGAAATAGAAATTACAGATCAAGTATGGATACACGCTCCTAGTGCTTGTGAATTAGCGAGAGCATACAAGTTAAATGATTTGATTAGAGGAAGATGGACAGTACCTGATCTGACATAAACCTTGCTTGTACAAAGCTATTACTTCAATGCACATTTTTAACAAAACTGGACTGGTAGAGTAATTTTATCAGGTCTTCATATAGTGAGGCAATAGCATTTTCAGTATAGCATTAAGAACCCTGTAGCTAGAGGTACTATGTTGAAGCATGAATACACAGGTGTGACTTTTTAGTCTGTTTTACTGCTTTCATTGTTTTAGTGATTCCATTGATTTGAGTTATTTAACAGAACACGAGTAGCTCTCATGGCAAGCCTATAGAAAATGAGCATACCTCCTATTTTTTCAGAGAGGCTATTATAATTTAGACTAGCTGAATACCAGACCTATACTTTTAAGTTAAACCTCAGTCAAAAATTTGAATACACGCTCTTTATTTCACATCACACTTTGCATTTCACATGGGCTCCTTTGAGAACTGGATCCCTGCACAGAACGACAGCTTCCTGTGGAATCATCAGATATCTGTTTTCCTCAAAATCTCATCAACACAGCTCAGGCCTCACAGAGAAAAAAAAATTCACCACCAGCTTGTGGATGATTGGGATGAAAATGACAGGAAGATCATGTCAGCAGCTTGAAGCTGTATTGACATATGAAAGCACTAACCATCATCCTATGCTCCCAGTGAACTGGTGTATGTTTTGCTTGCAGGTCAGATGTAATCTTTGTCACCAAAGCATGCAGCAATACAAGTTGGAGCATCATGAGGTACGTATGGAGTGCAGTACTTTCCACCTTCTAGGCTGATCCCTTTGACCAGCCACCAAGAGTCACACTAATGGGTTCAACAGCAAAAAAGTGTAAATTCCTGACTCCTGCCTGGACCATGAAGAAACTTAAACCTCTCAACAGTTGCAGTGTTTTGGCATACCTATTCCCCCTTGCAAATAAGTATATCCCGTGGTGGTTGCTCATCCAGTTGTGATAGGGCAGTCTGTTCCAGGATATAATCTATTACTTTCTCATCTTTGGCACCTCAAGCTGATGCTCTGTCAGAGGGTCTCAAAGACATTTCTGTCCTGCCCCCACACTCATATTACCTGCTTTTCCAAAGGAGAGGTTATACAAAGCAAGAGTCATCTCTCACACGGGAGCCTTGCATGGGAACTGCATGAGTGCCAGGCCAAGGAAACAGCCAAGGAGAAGATGGGCAAAAGAATTGGCAGAGGCTGGGAAGTGAGAGCAGCCTGTCCACACTAGCTGTAGTCTAACCATTTCAAGGAACCAAAGCAGTGAAGACATGACAGGCTTCCCCTCGTGGTGGTAGCCGAAGTATTGGAATTTTCTAGGTGGGCTTGTGCTCTGTTGCTAGCCTGTACTGATACAGAACATCTTCACTGCTAATGATTCCTGTTTTGCCTTATATTGCCTAAATCATCCTAAATTGAAGATAGCCTAGATAGGCAAACTCCTAACACAGCTAAACCTGCATTTGGTTGTTTACATACACCTTAAGGAGGGCATTCTTTAGCATTCACTCATTGCTCTCACGCAGTGCCCTCTTTTAGTATTGATAGAAAATTTGCAATAATTTCCTCTATTCATGTGCAGACCAAGGAGTGCCACGAACGAGCAATGAAATGCAAGATCTGTGAGCTTGAAATGCCCTTCAACAAGCTGCAGGAACACTTGAACATCTGTGCCAGCCGAACAGAGCGGTGTTGGGAGTGTAACAAATACATCATGTACAAAGACCAGAAAAAACACAAAGATATTTGTCAGAACAGTGGTCTGCCCTATCATAAGGATGTGAACTTTCAAACCAGTGAAGCACCCACTAATGCAACATTTATTTGCCCCACTGGTAAGCAAAATTCCTCATTGTAATGGACTGGGTCAACTCTGTTAAATCTCAATGAAAATTCTCCTACCTTCTCCACAATTCTCAGTAATCCAGACTGGAGGGGACTGTTTAACCAACTGCAGTGAAAGGGCCAGGTGTTGCTTTCTCTTATATTGGTTATTGTAAAGCCAGAGTGGTTCCACTGCGTGGTAGCTCATTGGCCATGTTCTTTTATGCCTCCCTTATATCCTGGAAATGAAATTCCTTTTGTCAGAAAATAAGTGGAACTTCTTCCTCTTTCAATTTGTCGTGCAGGAGAAAATACGATTTAGAATTTCTTCCTACTTCATATATAAAATACAGTGATGCATACTTTTATTTCTTGAAGTTGAGAGCAGCTTTATTAGGCCTATGGTATTGGACAGAGTATGTCAAGACAAAAAAATCATGAATCCTGTCAATGATTCCAGAAAAGAACAGGCATCAGTAGGTGCAGTTGTTGGCAAAATAAACTATAGAGAGCAAAACCCCCTAGCAATAGAATTAGCTAGGCCAGGGTAGGAATGAAGCATCTTGAGCAGCAAAACATGGGAGTGGAACTTCAAATATCCTGAAGTTTGCGAGAAGGGATGGTGGATTGTTTTTGAGTGGTGCCAAAAGCAAAATGTAGTCACAGCTCTAATTCCTTCTTGGCCAGTGGAATCGGCATTCTGTGTTTCTCTAGAACCGGTGACCATAAGTGGATCTGAGCAGCCTGTCCAGATAACTAGTGTCAGTAATGTGTTTCTCTTCTTTTTTTTCTTTCCCTTCTGAAGGTACTGGTGGCAATCTTTGTCAGAAGTGCAATAAGTCATTCCCAGACGACCAGTACTCTCAACATCTGGTAAGCACATTTGAAAATGAACAAGAGAATGGTCTGTGCTTAATTTCCAGCCAGTATGCAGCTGAAGCATCACTGTGAGGTGGTGTCCACTGTCCCTCCCCATAACTCACCTCTGTCGCAAATCGCAACATACCACACAGTTGGGTGTAATGCCAATCTTTCTTCACCTCATTATGCATACTCTCTTTTAACAGAATGAATGCAGTGCAGCCCATAAGCTGACAAAAGTTCTTGCTGGCCAGTCAACTTCAGAACTCATCAGCGATCCATCACAGTCGTCTTCCTCCCTGGCTTCCTCTTCCTGCTCCGAGAATGCAACGGTGTGGAAAGATGTCCGTCCCAAAGCAAAAGAAAGGGATCAGCCACTGACCTCCAAAACTTTGCTTAAACGCCCAAAGAAGAAAAAGTCTGGCTTTCCCTCTCCCACAAGAGGTGGACTTTCCACATCACCTCAAGATCTTAAAGACACCCAGTCTTTTGATGTGCTGGTGACCTGTGCCCATTGCAACATTCTTCTGCCACTTCCAACCCTTCGGAAACATGAGGTGAGAAGTGACACATTGAACTCTGCCTCCTACATGCAAAGGACCATACCTACAGAATCACAACATAGCTCCACACTGCCTGGGGTCCCAGTGCCCGTTTCTGGATTCCACAGCTTCTCGAAATGCTGGCCATAGGTACACTCTCTCTATAAAGCGTGGAATTTGTTAATTCCATTTACTATTTGTGCTCACATCTACGCAAACAAGATCCATTGCCTATAGTCTGCTTGAGTTTTAGGAAAATAATAACCATGACTCAAGCCATTAATTTTAAGCTCCAGGCCTGGAAAGTCTTCAGCAATTGTCCTTATTAGCTGAAGGCTAATATTGTTCCTGCTAAACAAATAGTATGATTATCTCTCAGCTGCATCAGAGATGGAGCTCTAGATAATTTTCCATCCCAACAAAGGTACCCAGTTGCCTCCCTACTGAATGTGACTGCATTTTGACTATAATGTTAAATTCACCTCTGATATGACTGTTATTTGTTTTTCTAGATCAAATGTCTACGTTTGACATCTTTGAAAAATGCTAGGATGAAACAAAAATCAAGCTATGGAGAAAAAGGTACTGCAGAATTTCAGAAATTTAGAATAGAATTCATCATTCAGGATTATTCTACATTGGGTTAATAGGAACAAAGGGATATTTTGCAGAAGAAGTGCATCTTGAAAAGCTAGTACTCAGAATATCACAAAGCTCTTTAGATTCCACACGCAGTGGTTTGCCATGAGGTTGCATTAAGCAAGCATTGCTTCAGAGCCAGTATATTTTCACTCTCTTGACTCAGAGTAACATGTATTGTGCTGCTCAAATTGTGCTACTGTGGACAGTGCAGTACCTTCCCTGCTGTAAGCAGAGAGCAACACAAAAGATTTCACAGAACAGATGTTCTATCCCACGTCTGTATGCTCCAACACTGAATGGAAGCTTAAAGAATAGTTTCAGAAGACAAGAAGTAGTATTTTTTCTCCATAGTAAAAATTACATACTCAGTAGAAGCATTGATATAATTATTCCAGACAATACCGCCAGTTGAGCTTGTGCTGATCCACAGGCAGTAAGTCTCTTCCCTCACCCTGTCCCAGACAGGCTGTGAATCTTAGCACTTCTCTCTTTGCTACCCCCTGCCTCTGCTTTTCAGTTCCTAAGCAGTATTGTTTCCCCTCAGTCCAATTAATTAAGTGAAACTGAAAGCAGTTATTCTCAATCTTTCCTTTTTCTACTTGGTTCAGTAAATTAGGTATTACTTCTCCCTGTAAAACTTTCCTCTCCTGGTAAATTAAAGAGAGAAAGCACCAAAGTGAGAATTGGGGGGTTTGTCTAGTTTTGAATTACAGGACTCTAGCCTTGAAATAAAAGTAAATCCATGGTAATTACACAGATTATTTGACTTGCATTGTGTTTTTTTATATAGTTCAACTGAGCAATGACATAGGAAGGCCATAAAACCGAAACTTTAAAATCACTCATAACTGGGCTTTGTTTGTTTTACAGAAGACTCTTTCTACAGCGCTCATGATTAAATCTGGAATTAGAGGCGTGTCTTCAGATTGAAGCTTCAGCTCCACTTTAGCAAAAGGCACTGAAAGTGCCGTAGGTTTATTGACAAATAAAAGCAATTTGCTACTCTGGATCGAGAACAAAGAGTCACTCAGATTTTATTCCTTATCGAGAGAGGCATTTAAAAGGTTTCACCAGACAAGTGTGAAAGTGATGGGGGCTCAATAGCTGTTGTTGTTTCAAATATTTCTGTGGAAGCTTGCCTTAGGAATGTACTTCTCCTACCTGCTTCAGCAAGGAGAAGAGCTTATTTTAAAATGTTTATTCTGGGGGACAGAAGGAAATAAGGAATTTGGAATTCCTTGTCATGCTGAGTGCCACCAATTCCCCTTCCCCTCACCAAGAGCCGAGACCTTAGTGTTTTTCTGGGCCTGGCCCAGTGAAATTAAAGAACATTAGATCCTGCTCTCCTCCACTTCAGTGATCCACTGAACCTGGGGCTAGCACGAACAGCTGAGTCTCGGGAGACTGCAGATGCAGCCAAGGATAACTGAGGGTGCTCATCTTCTGACACACAAATGGAAACTGATAGAGCCCAGTGGTGGAAAAGTTAGACATGAAGGGTGAGTGGATGCTTTATGCTAATGTTTGTGAACATTTGTGAAACAGCCTTTGCTGCTTGGCATCTTACATCAATAAAGGCTACGACATGTTAACAGAAGTTTTACTACAAGGTGCCATTTTCCTCTCCTCCACCTTTAGCAGTGTTCAGTCTTACAAGCTGATGTGGAACTAATGTACATATGCTGACCTATAATTTGAGTAACATCTTACTTCTCAGATCCAAACGTGTGCATTTATGCACACGCAGACACAGGCTGTGAAGTCAGGCCGAGTCCATGAACTCTCTCTGATTCAGCAAGGGCCCAGGCTCATTTATGACTATCGTAGGCATATCTGTATGGGCAGGACTGAGCTGAAGTGCACCAATGGACATTCCAAGAGTAGATACTTCCAGCCTTGTAACCACTTGGCTCGTGCCAGCATTGTGAGTGGGACAGTGGCTGGTCATGCGGCCTGGCAAGTGTTCGTGACTTCTGAGGCTCCCTCAACCTCTGCAGCATAGACGCTGTTTGTAACAATCAATTTTCCTACATGCATTCAGACCTCATTAATCTGAATCTGAAACTCTGCTGCTCAAAGGCCAAGAGCGCATGACTCCACTCCCTGTCTGTCCCAGATGCTTTGTTGATCAGTGTCTAGTGAATTGTGTTTGAGAGCTTGCGAGAGTAGGGATTTTCAAACACAATTTAAGACAGCGCACACTGAGGTTTATCTAAAGCTTTTAAACAATTGTTCCGAACTTCTGGTAAGGAGGTCTAACATTGAACATGGTGCTATGAAACCAAATTTTCTGTATTTGGGGGCAGAGGAAAGGGCTGTGAAAGCATGTCCGTTAAAGCTGTATCACTCTATGCATAAATTTATCCTCTTTTATTCTGCACTCATTAGACTTTCACATAGTTTAGTATCCTTATTATTCTTTCATACACATCACAGCAATGGACTTGATGGAGCTCCACACAAGCATAAGCTCTTGTGTATTTTGGGGTCTGTACAGGTTCCAGCAAAGCTGGACTTAGGCCTCCCAGGAACCGTTTCCGTACTGTTCTTTGAAGTCTTTTTGAAGAGGGCTGGTAAACATGACATGGTCTGAAGAGAATCCACAGTAAACAAGTAACACAAGTTTGGAGACAAAGTGAGCAGGCAGCTCATGCGCCACAGTCTAAATACAGAGAACAACATGAAAGCATTTTCATCCCTTTTGAAAGGGAACTTTGAAAGATTTGCTGCCCGATGCTTTGCACCTAGAAAGACCCCAATCTACCAGAGAGGACAACAAACGGGCAGGAACAGGCTAGTAAGGGGATGGCGCTCGCACTGGCCCTGTTATCACAAGAGAGCTGCAGACTAACCCGCGCTCCGGTAGCACAGGACTGCCACGGAGTCACACCTTGTGCTGAGAGATGGGAACCAAAGTAGCTGGGTCTGAAAAGTGTCACAAAACTCACATTAGAGCACAAGGCCAGCTTTGTCCTTACAGCCCCTTTGCTTTTTTTTCGGGGGGG